>NC_077234.1:250452157-250752157 GCF_027887165.1 Monodelphis domestica
AATTACCTTTTTATTGACTACTTTTTTTTGAGTATGTATAAAAATTCGGGTTATGAGAATTATAGGACAAAGGCTGATATGTTTTATTTTTACTATATCAATAGCAAAAGAAGAAAACAATGAGTTTGGAAATACTTCAATAGTAATATGTTGTACCATGGTAGATATTTCATTTTGTAAAACAGTAATCTATCTAAAAATAGGAGAACAATTTTATTTTCCTTCTTTTTGAAGGGAGAAATTTTATTTTTTGATAAATGAATGGAAAATTACCCTTTCACAGTATCTTTGATATGGAATAAATAGTGAAATTTAGCAGGAAATTCAGTGTTAACAAGATCTTGAAAGGTCCTTTTATATTATTTGTTGATTAAAAATGACCTACTATGTGCTAAAGTACGTATAAGACAAAAAGAAAATATACCCTGATTTTGAGGATTCTAAGTTTCACATCATTACTTTCTTCCACTAAATCTACCTTTCATCAAATCTTCCATTTTCCTTTTCAGAACACCATTATCCCTTTAGGTTCCCTAAATTAGACTTATTCTGAACTCTTCTAACCCTACATATTCATTATTTTTTCAAGTCTTCTTAATTCTACCTTCGTGACACCTTATATCCTTCTGCTTCTCTGTATTCATATGTCCTAAACCCTTGTTCAGGCTTTCTTCATCCTTCATCTGAACAATGAAATAGTCTTTCCACTGGGACAAGTCCCCCTGCTTCAAGTCCCTCTCCACTCCACTCCATCCTCCATAAACCTGCCAAAGTGATTTCCCTAAAGTATAGAGCTGGGGATATCACCTCCCAACTCAATAAACTCCAATGGCTCCTGGTTACCTCTAGAATCCAATATAAAATCCTCTGTTTGACATTTAAAGTTTCTCACAGCCTGGTCCCTTCTTGTCCAGATTATTTATTGTCTCTTAATTGAACTCTCGGCTTCTGGTCTTTACCAACTCAAGGCAGTCCTTCATACTACTCCTGATTTCCTAAAGCATGGGACTATTTCATTATTCTACTAAAAGAATTCCTTTTAGGGGAGGATTTCTTAATTTTTCTTTTGTGTCATGCACTCCTTTGGCCATCTGGTGAAGCCAATGATGCCTTTAAATGTATAAAATACATACAATTAAAAGGAAATCAGTTATATGGAAACATAGTTATCAAAATATTGAGGAGAAATATGAAGACAGGTTGAAGAACTCGTGCTTTATAATAAAATACAAACTCTTTGGCATTTTAATTCTTTCACAATTTTTCTTTTCAGTCTTGTCTGTTACTTTCCTTCCTCTAAGAAATCCAAGATAACCATTTTCCCCTATCCCTAATCTATAAAACTCATTCTTTCATGCTCAAGCCTTTACCTATGCCCTCAATGCATTCCCTCCTTAGCAGGAGAAAGGTGAGCCTAGCCTCACCCGTTCATTAGAAGTCAGGTTCTCCAGGGCTGAACCTATTCTAGACCACATTCCTGGGTCCATAGGAGAGAAATCTCCTGGAGAAGGGATCTCAGCTCCTTTGGATCCAGCATTGGTTATTACTTGGGCTTGCCTGATCATTCTTTACCATATGTGGATGAATTTAAAAGCTTTTAAAAATTCTTTTAAGAAAGTCTCATATAGTAAGTACATTTTCTGGTTCTTTTTGGAGGTTCAGAAATTTGACTGCTTTGTATCCTCTTACTAGTGGATCTTGGGAAACTACAGTATGCTACTCTCAGAGAAGGCCAGTCTCTTTGACTGAATTTATAGCTCCAGAAGACATGGAGTGATGAGGGAGGACAGAGAAATCTGCCTAACATGTCAGATTAACCCAGTGGCTGGGTGACATCACAATCAGATTATCCTCAGGTCACTTTTTTTAATAGAATAAGAACATATTTGAAAAGATCATTCTTAAACTACTAATTATTTTCAAATGACCATTTGTATTTGATTCTAAAAGTATGCAGAAGCATATAATTATAATGTATGACAGGCTGAACTGTTTTGCCTATTACCATAAGGAGTAGAATTACCTATACTTGACTTCTTTTTAACTCCATTATTAACTTTCTCCATATTATTTAAATAACTGATTTCTTAAGGAAATCCTTTCCTGTAGTCATCCCTGTAGTGAGAAGACATCGAATAGAAGATGTCTTTACATGCCTTCACAATAGGTTTTTTCATGAGTAAAATAAAAGATTTGTTAGAGAGATATCTAAGAATATTTAGCTACTAACATTGATGGGAAGAAAAAAAAAACCCTAGAAAGATACTATTCCTTTCAAAGTAAGCTTCTTTCACCTCTATGTGGCCTTGAGATATTGTTAAAATTTGTTTTGTTTTCATTTTTAAAAATCATATGGAGGAATTTTTCTTCCAGTGTCTTCTAGTAAAATTTTCTTGTCTGGGATTTCTTTAGTCACTTTGACTTGTAAAACTCTCCATTGCCCTTAGGGTAAGTTGAAAAAAAAGTTTGTGTGCATGTGTATGTATGTGTGTTTGTGTGTGTGCTTCTTTACCACATTCACATTTAAATTCCTTGAAAGATCTTCATTTTATTCCTCTTGGTATCTTTGAGTTACTTGGTACTATTCCCTTAACCTCCTCAGATTTTCAACTGTCAAAACAGATGTTGAGAGAATACTGAGACTAAGAATTCCTGTTCTATAATGAAATCTAAACTTCTTTGTTTATATATATATATATATGCATATATATATATATATGTACTTCCCATCTTGTACTCTGAAGTTCAACAAACCCAATATTCCTGCTCATTCCTTGTATATAAAACTCATTCCTCGAATTTCATGCTTTTATATGTCCCTGAGATTCACTTCTTCCTTAACTTGAGGAAAAGGAACCTAGTCTTGCTTTCATCAGAAGTCCGACTCCCCAGGGCCACATTCACTTTTAGACAATGTGTCCATAGGAGAAAGCCCACTACTAAGGCAGGGACTGAGTGAAATGCCCTAGATTTGGATCCACCATTGGTTATTATTGTTAGTCTTCTTCAATCATTTTTTGGCATGGGGGGATACATTTAAAAGCTTTTTTTTTTTCTTTTAGGAATGGCAGACAGCCCCTTAGAGCTGGGTGCTTAGAGAGATGTCTATTCTTAGGATGCAAAAGCATATACTGAGGCATTACTATCTAAATTGATAACTCACAAGCTCCCATTGATTTGTAACCTATTAACAATTAGTCATGAAGCTCAGTTAACTCTTAGCAAAGGCATTTGCCCCCTCCTCAACTTTCCCCCCTCTCCCCTCCAATAAATCTGCATAATAACCTACTGCAAATACACACCGCCTTTGTAGGGAGAGTGGGCAAAAACTTACAGAATAGTGGTAGTAAAGCACATGGAGAGAACACATTTGGCTAACGATGCACAACTTTGAAACTACAAGCCCTCGATGTCCCCTTTCATTTCATATATATCAGCTAGATGACTTTCTCAGCTGAACTTGATCCTCAAAGAATATGGCATTTGTGTTGCTGGGTCAATGAAATGGACACCCTGGCATTGCTATTCAGGGGTCAGCTGGAGCCTCAGCTTCAATGTTAGCCTTCTAGTTACATTCTCAGATGAAATCTTTAGCTGGGTTTCTCCACCCTGAGGGGAGACTCCTAGGAATTTGGGTAACCTATCTGAATTTCCTCAATGATGAACAAAATCCTACCTTGTTCTATCCTCTCTAGCTGAATGATTCTGAATCTGACATTATACAAACTTCATCCTTTTGTCCCTTCCTTATTCCCTTCATTCCCTTCAACTCAAGACTCCCTGCTAACTCCCTAAAATATTTCATTCTAAAGCTACGCATCCCTTCCATTGTACTCTCTGGAATGCCTTGGTAACAAATTTGTTTTCAACTGTAAATTGTTTTTCCTAAAATGCAATAAAGTTGACAAATCTATTTCTATAGCTTAGACTATAACTAGACAATGAATATTTGCCCAACTATTCTATTACCAACTAGATCTGTGGTTCAGGAAAAACTTTTGTTTGTTTCTTTTTATTTGTCTTTTTAGCACTAAAGTTGTTTTAGTCTATTTATAGAACTGGCTGGGGGAAAAGTCAAGAGGCAAACCGTACACTCATTCATTCTTTTTGTTCTTTATCTGGTGAAAAAAAAATGGTTTTTACTACATCCAAGAAATAGTGATCGACAAAATTTTAAAAAGAATTCTTGTCTTCGAAGGCCTTATACTCTTTTGGTGAGTTGCAATAAATAAATATATAGTACAATTTGAGGAAAGATTATTAACAATTAAGGGAATCAGGAAAACCTTATTAAGACAAGGATACCTGATTTTAGCTTTGAAATGAGCTAAAAATTCTGAAATGCAGAAGTAAAGGGAAATTATTTTAGGCATGTAGGAAATCCTGAGAATAGGAATAAAGCTGGGAGAGGGAATGGTGAAATTGTGTTTCAGTACACTGAAAAATTTTGGTTGTAATGAAGTCCACACAAAGGGAAACAATATGACATACCTTATTTATCTTTTTATCTCCACTAGCTTCCTTGTGAATTGTATTTCTGTACCTTTGAAGGAGTTCTATCTCCTCCAAAGACTTTTCCTTTACTTCCTAACTACTATTGTCTTCCAATCTAAGACTTCCTTCTTTCCATTCTTTATTATGTATGTGCTGATTTATGTTTATTGTTTCCCCATTTGGAATGTGATTTTACTGAGATCAACTCTTCTTTTTGTTTGTTTGCTCTTTCTTTCTCTTCCTATTGCTTAACACAATGTCTGGCATATAGTTTTTAACAAATGCTTGCTGATTGACTTAATGATAGAACTGAAAGGGACTTGAGAGGCCATCTAGTCAAACTTTCTCATTTTAAATGTGAGGATAATAAATCTCAGAGGGGTTAAATGATTTCCCAAAGGTCACACAGGTATTAAGTAGCAGAATAGTGACAAAAAATCAATATTTCCAAGTCTATTGATTTTTATACTATACCATGTCAAGATTTTCATTCTATGAGGTTAATTAGTTTCCTATAGTATTTATAGAAATTGGTCCTAGAAGATTTCTGATTCTGTCCATTTTTCCTCTTTTTAGATATCATTGTCGTCAACTAATTTTTAATACTAACCAGACACTTGGATGTTATTTTCTATGGAAATTTCTTTGGCAACTCAGTCTGATTTTCCTCCTCTTCTTTGTTTATGTATTTCTTCCCAGTCACCTCTCCTTTTATTACTTGGTTTCTATCCTAACAGCTTTGAGAGAAGGCAAAAAGATTGATATATACCATTTTAATAGTTTAGAGTGGAACATAGCTTATGATCTCATGAACTATTCGGTTCACACACAAGAAATATAATAATTCCATAGAAGTATGCTTGTATCTTGGAAAAACTACAATAGAAAGATTACATAACAAATTACTTTTGTTTTCTAGTTTTCAAAGAGTGAAAACCATTGGGAGACAATGAGATGTGGAGAATAGATGGTTGGATTCAGGAAGATCTGGGATTCAGTTCACTTCCGGTATATTGGTTTAATCTCTCAGCACTCTAGTAAATTCTCTGACTAAAAAAACACTGACTTACAGAGGAATTACCCAGAGACAGATCAGCATCAGGGCAGAGTCCTAGAGAACAAAGTTTGCATAGCAATGAAATCACAGCTTTAAAAATGAATGGTGGAACTTCTGGGTAAACATGGTGGCAGTCTAGATACAGGATTCTTCCTCTCTTCATCACCTACTGATACAGACTACCTCAAAAAGTCAAAAAAACCCAAATTCATATGAACAAAGGGACTTTACAGTAAGGTGCAACATTGAAGGTATGTGGGATCTGGGCATTTCCATACCATAAGGGGGCGAAAAAGCTTCAATGAAAACATGAGCTGATCCGCCCTCCCCCACCCCACCTACGGAGCCAGAGTCAGAGCCAGCTCATGTTAGAATCAGTGAATGAGGAAGGGGCATCTCTGGAGCAAGTGAGGGGCACCTCTGGGTCCTTGGCAGCTTACTGAGACCACCGAGGACCTATCCCTGAGAGCAGTTAGACCTGAAGCCTCAACAGGCTGAGGAGCACAGATCATGGGCACTGGCAGGGAGATAGCATAGAGAGGGACAGCAAACAGCGGAAGCTGCAGAGACTCGAGAGTTGGCCTGAGCCAAAATCCTTGCTCCTTAACTCCATACATAGAAAGCCTGCCCATCTCACTCAGAATTCTAACTGTAAAGAGAAGGAAAAACCACCACAGTAATGACAAACAGTGCCCAGAAACAACAGCTTCCCAAAACCAAGAAAAACAAGAAGAAGGGGTTGATCCTGGATAATTTTTACAGAGGAAAAACCCAGGCTACAGAGGAAATAGAAGAGGAAATACAAATAAATGCACCCAAATCTTCCCAAAAAAAGGGAAATTGTCCACAAGCTCTTGAAGAATTTAAATTGCAGCATATCAAAAAGATGGAAGCCTTCTGGCAAGAAAAGTGGGAAATAGTTCAAAAAGAAAATAACAGTTTAAAGGACAAGAACTCCCATTTGGAGAAACAGCTGGAAGCCCACAAAAAGCAGGATAGACCAAACTTATAAGGAAAACTAGTCCTTAAAGACCAGAATTAGGCATTTGGAAGCCAATGATCTTGCAAAACAGCAAGAATTAATAAAGCAAAGTCAAAAGACTGACAAAATAGAAGAAAACATAAAGTATCTCACTGAAAAGATGACATATCATGAAAACAGCACGAAGAGACAATTTGAGAATCATTAGTCTACCTGAAAACCCAGAAATAAACAGAAATCTTGACATCATACTAAAAGAAATTATCCAACAAAACTGCCCTAATGTTCTTGAAAAAGAGGTGGGGGGGGCAAAATAGACATATAAAGAGTTCATAAAACATCCCCTACACTAAATCCTCAAAAGATAACCCCCGGGAATGTAATTGCCAAATTCAAGAGCTTCCTAGCTAAGGAGAAAATTTTACAATAAGACAAAAAGAGACAATTCAAATATCAAGGAGCACCAATCAGGATAACATAGGATCTGGCAGCTTCTACACTAAAGGATGAGAAGGCTTGGAATATGATATTCAGAAGGGTAAGCGAATTGCATCTTCAATCAAGGATCACCTATCCATCAAAACTGACTATATACTTCCAGGGGAAAGTATGGGCATTCAACAAAATAGAAGATTTCTAAGTATTAGTAAAGAAAAGACCAGAACTAAGTGGAAGGTTTGATATCCAAACACAAACATCAAGAGAAACATGTAAAGGTAAATAAGAAAGAGAGGGAAAAGGGGAAAAGGTTTTTTATTCAAACCTTCTTCTTTAAGGGCTTCAATAAGATCAAGTTATTTATATTAGTATATGGGGGAAAATGTTATTTGTAACTATCAAAAATTATATTCACTATTATAGTAATTAGAGGAGTCATTCATAGAAAGAGATTAGGATAATAAGTGCTATAAGATGATAAACAAAAAAAAAAAGAAAAGGGGAGGGTGGAATAAAAGGTAGCACCAAGAGATACTTGAAGAAATAAAATAAATAGGATAATCTTTTTCACACAAAGATACACAAGGCAAGGGGAGGGGAAGAATACTCTTATAAGAAGGAGAGGAAGAGTGTGCTAAAAGGTAATACTTAAACCTTACTCTCAGTGAAATCAATTCTGAGAGGGAAGAGCATCTAGATCCATTAGGGTCTTGAATTCTATCTTATACTACAAGGAAAGTGAGAAGGGAAAACAAAGGCAGGTAGGGGGAAGGAGTACAAAAAATCAGGGAAAAGGGGGTGGGGAACTTAACAGACCCTAAAAAGTAAGAAGGGAACAAAAAGGGAAGGGGCTGAAAGTTGAGCTTATTAAGGTTGGGGATTAGGGGGATAGTTTAAAAGAAAACCACTGGTTTAAAAGGACATAGCAAAAGAAAAAGGACAGAACTAGGAGAGGATATCAAAATGCTGGGGAATACACAAGTGGTAATCATAACTTTGAACGTGAATGGGATGAACTCACTCATAAAATGAAAAAAAAAATGGGGAAGAGATTAGAAGCCAAATCCTACCATATATTGTCTGCAAGAAACACACTTGAGGCAGGTAGACACTCACAAATTAGAATTAAAGGTTGGAGCAAACCTATTGGGGCTCAACTGATAGAAAGAAGGCAGGAATTGCAATCATGATATCTGACAAAGCCAAAGTAAAAATGGATCTGATTAAAAGGAATAGGGAAGGTAACTACATCCTTATAAAAGGCAGTATAGACAATGAGGAAATATAAGTAATCAACATATATGCACCAAATGACATAGCATCCAAATTGCTAAAGGAGAAAGTAGAGGAACTGAAGGAGGAAATACATAGTAAAACTATACTAGGGAGACCTGAACTTACCACTATCAAAATGTAGATAAATCAAATAAAAAAATAAATAAGAAATAGGTAAGAGAAGTGAATTAAATCTGAGAAAAATTAGAGTTAGTAGATATGTGGCGAAAAATAAATAGGGGCAAAAAAGGAATACATCTTTTTAGCAGCACATGGTACATACACAAATATTGACCATGGACTAGGGCATAAAACATTGCAAAACAAGTGAAAAAGAGCAGAAATAATAAATGCAACCTTTTCAGATCATAATGCATTAAAAATAATAATCAGTAAGGATACATGGAGAGGCAAATCAAAAATTAATTGGAAATTAAATAATATGATTCTCTAGAATTGATTAAAGAAAAAATCATAGAAACAATAATTCCATTGAAGAAAATAACAATGATGAGACATCCTTTCAAAATCTATGGGATGCAGCCAAAGCTATACTCATGGGGAAATTTATATCTGTGAGTTCATATATTAACAAATTAGGGAGGGCATAGGACAATGAATTGGACATGCAAATCAAAAAACTTGAAAGCAAACAAATCAAAAATCCCCAGATGAAAACTAAATAAAAGATCCTAAAAATTAAGGTAGAAATTAATAAAATTGAAAGTGAAAGAACTACTGAATGAATAAATAAGACTAGAAACTGGTATTTTGAAAAAAACAAACAAAATAGACAAAGTACTGGTCAATCTAATAAAAAAAAGGAAAAAAAGAAAACCAAATTAATAGTATCATAGATGAAAAGGGAGACCTCACCTCCAATGAAGAGGAAACTAAGGCAATCATTTAAGACTATTTTGCCCAATAATATGGCAACAAATATGGCAGTCTAGGTGATATGGATGAATATTTACAAAAATATAAATTGCCTAGATTAACAGAAGAAGAAATAGAATTCGTAAATTATCCCATATGAGAAAAAGAAATTGAACAAACCATCAAAGAACTCCCTAAGAAAAAATCCCCAGGCCCTAATGGATTCACAAGTGAACTCTATCAAGCATTCAAAGAACAGCTAATCACAATATTATACAAACTACTTGACATAATAAGCAAAGAGGGAGTTCTACCAAATTCCTTTTATGACACAAATATGGTACTGATTACCAAGCCAGGCAGGTCAAAAACAGAGAAGGAAAACTATAGAACAATCTCCTTAATGAATATAGATGCAAAAATCTTAAATAGAATACTAGCAAAAAGACTCCAGAAAATCATCACAAAGGTTATTCCTTATGATAAAGGTGGGACTTATACCAGGAATGCAAGGATGGTTCAATGTTAGGAAAACCATCCACATAATTGACCATAGCAACAAGCAAACCAACAAAAACCACATAATTATCTCAATAGATGCAGAAAAAGCCTTTGACAAAATACAACATTCATTCCTATAGGAAACATTAGAAAGTATAGGAATAGAAAGTCCTTTCTATAAAATAATAAACAGCATATATCTAAAACCATTAGCAAATATCACCTGCAAAGGGGATAAAATAGAAGCCTTCCCAATAAGATCAGGAGTTAAACAAGGATGACCATTATCACCTCCATTATGTAACATTGTACGAGAAACACTAGCAGTAGCAATTAGAGAAGAAAAAGAAATTGAAGGTATTAAAATAGGCAATGAGGAGACCAAGCTATCCTTCTTTGCAGAAGATATGGTGGTCTACTTAAAGAATCCTAGAGAAGAAACTGAAAAGCTAGTGGAAATAATCAACAACTTTAACAAAGTTGCAGGACACAAAATAAACCCATATAAGTTATCAGCATTTCTATATATCTCCACACATCTCAGCAGCAAGAAGTAGAAAGAGAAATTCCATTTAAAAATCACCCTAGACAGTATAAAATACTTGGGAATCTATCTGTGGAGACAAATACAGGAACGATATGAACACAACTACAAAACACTCTCCACACAACTAAAACTAGATTTGAGCAATTGGAAAAACATTAACTGCTCATGGGTAGGACGAGCCAATATAATAAAAATGACCATCCTACCCAAACTTATTTATCTATTTAGTGCCATACCCTTTGAACTTCCAAAAAATTTTTTTACTGATTTAGAAAAAACCATAACAAAGTTCATTTGGAAGAACAAAGGATCAAAGATATCCAGGGAAATAATGAAAAAAAAAATAGAAAGGAAGGGGGCCTTATAGTCCTAGATCTCAAACTATACTATAAAGCAGTGGTCATCAAAGCAATATGGTACTGGCTAAGAGACAGAAAGGAGGATCAGTGGAATAGACTCAGGGTAAGTGACATCAGCAAGACAGTATATGATAAACCCAAAGATCCCAGCTTTTGGGACAAAAATCCACTATTCGATAAAAACTGCTGGGAAAATTGGAAGACAGTGTGGGAGAGACAAGGAATAGATCAACACCTCACACCCTACACCAAGATAAATTCAAAATGGGTGAATTACTTGAACATAAAGAAGGAAACTTTAAATAAATTAGGCAAACAGAATAGTATACATGTCAGATCTTTGGGAAGGGAAAGATTTTAAAACTAAGCAAGACTTAGAAAGAGTCACAAAATGTAAAATAAATAATTTTGACTACATCAAATTAAAAAGTTTTTGTACAAAGTAAACCAATGTAACCAAAATCAGAAGGGAAGCACCAAATTGGGAAACAATCTTCATAAAAACCTCTGACAAAGGTTTAATTACTCAAATTTATAAAGAGCTAAATCAATTGTACAAAAAAATCAAGCCATTCCCCAATTGATAAATGGGCAAGGGACATGGATAGGCAGTTTTCAGATAAAGAAATCAAAACTATTAACAAGCACATGAAGAAGTGTTCTAAATCTCTTATAATCAGAGAGATGCAAATCAAAACACCTCTGAGGTAAGCAGATTGGCTAACATGACAGCAGAGGAAAGTAATGAATGCTGGAGGGGATGTGGCAAAGTCGGGACATTAATGCATTGCTGGTGGAGTTGTGAATTGATCCAACTATTCTGGAGGGAAATTTAGAGCCCAAAGGGCACTAAAAAACTGTCTGCCCTTTGAGCCAGCCATAGCACTGCTGGGTTTGTACCCCATAGAAATAATAAGGAAAAATATATGTACAAGAACATTCATAGCTGCGCTCTTTGTGGTGGCAAAAAATTGGAAAATGAGGGGCTGCCCTTCAATTGGGGAATGGCTGAACACATTGTGGTATCTGTTGGTGATGGAATACTATTGGGCTCAAAAGAATAATAAAGTGGAGGAATTCCATGGAGACTGGAATGACCTCCAGGAAGTGATGCAGAGCGAGAGGAGCAGAACCAGGAGAACCTTGTACACAGAGACTGGCCCAGTGTGGTACAATCAAACGCAATGGACTTCTCCATTAGTGTCAATACAATGTCCCTGAACAATCTGCAGGGATCTAGGAGAAAAAACACTATCCATAAGCAGAGGACAAACTGTGGGAGGAGAAACACCGAGGAAAAGCAACTGCCTGACTACAGGGGTGGAGGGGATAGGACTGAGGAGAGACTCTAAATGAACACTCTAATACAAATACCCACAACATGGAAATGGGTTCGAATCAAGAACACATGTTCTTGATTCCCAGTCCCAGTGGAGTCGCGCTTTGGCTATGGGATAGGTGGTGGGGGTGGGGGTGGGGAGGAAAAGAAAATCATCTTTGTCTTGAATGAATAATATTTGGAAATGACCAAATAAAATAATGTTTAAAAAAAAAGAAAGAAAGGAGGATCTGTGGTATAGACTTGGGGTAAGTGACCTCAACAAGGCAGTCTATGATAAGCCCAAAGATCCCAGTTTTTGGAACAAAAATCCACTACTTGATAAAAACTGCTGGGAAAATTTGAAGACAATATAGGAGAGATTAGGTTTGGATCAACATCTCACACCCTCCACCAAGATAAACTCAGAATGCATGAATGGATAAATGAATTGAATATAAAGAAGGAAACTATAAGGAAATTAGGTGAACACAGAATAATATACATGTCAGATCTTTGGGAAAGGAGAGATTTTAAAACCAAGCAAGAGTTAGAAAAAATCACAAAATGCAAAATAAATAATTTTGATCCCAATAAATTAAAAGGTTCTTTTACAAACAAAACCAACGCAACCAAAATTAGAAGGGAAGTAACAAACTGGGAAACAATCCTCATAACAAAAACCTCTAACAAAGATCTAATTACTTAAATTTATAACGAGCTAAACCAATTGTACAAAAAGCAAGCCATTATCCAATTGATAAATGGGCAAGGATGAATAGGCAATTTTCAGTTAAAGAAATCAAAACTAAATAACATGAAAAAGTGTTCTAAACCTCTTATAATCAGAGAGATGCAAATCAAAACAACTCTGAGGTACCACTTCACACCTAGAAGATTGGCTAAAATGACAGCAAAGGAAAGTAATCAATGCTGGAGGGAATGTGGCAAAGTCGGGGTATTAATGCATTCCTGGTGGAGTTGTGAATTGATCCAACCATTCTGGAGGGCAATTTGGAACTATGCCCAAAGGGCACTAAAAGATTGTCTGCCCTTTGATCCAGCCACAGCACTGCAGGATTTGCACCCCAAAGGGATAATAAGGAAAAATATATGTACAAGAACATTCATACCTGCGCTCTTTGTGATGGCAAACAATTGAAAAAATGAGGGGATGCCCTTCAATTGGAGAATGGCTGAACCAATTGTGGTATATGTTGGTGATGGAATACTATTGTGCTCAAAGAAATAATAAAGTGGAGGAATTCCATGTGAACTGGAATTACCTCCAGGAATTGATGCAGAGTGAAAGGAGCAGAACCAGGTGACCATTGTACATAGAGACTGTACGCTGTGGTACAATCGAATATAATGGACTTCTCCATTAGTTGCAAAGCAGTGATCCTGAATAACCAGGAGGGATCTATCAGAAAAAAAACACTATCCACATTCAGAGGAAAAACTGTGGGAGTAGAAACACCAAAGAAAAACAAAGTGCTTGACTAAATGGGTTGAGGGGGATATGATTGGGGATATAAACTCTAAATGAACACCTTACTGATGACATCAACAACATGGAACTAAGTTCTGATCAAGGACACATGTAATACCCAGTGGAATTGTGTGTGGGCTATGGGAAGGGTTGAGGTAGGATAGGGAGGAATGCAATATGATTCTTGTAATCAAGGAAAAATATTCTAAATTGACTAAATAATGTTTTTAAATCCAAAAAAATAATAAATGGTGGGAGGAGCCAAGATGGCAGAAAAAATGTTAGGGACCTGCCTAATCTTTCCCAAATTTACCTCTAGACAACTTTAAGATTACATCTCCAAATGAATTATAGAGTTACTGTACTCATAAAAGATGGGCTAGAACAATTTTCTAGCTCAAAGCACCCTAGCAATTTAAAAAATGAGTAAATCTGTGGTACCAGGATAAGAGTAGAGAGCAGACCAGGCTGGGTCAACCTACATTAGGTCCAACTTTGGCAAGCCAGCTCAGGTCTTGTGGAAGGCTGAACCAGCAGCAATGAGTTCCAGAGTTCTCAGGGAGTCAGAAGACTGGTCGGAAGGTGATTATAGGGTTCCTTTGCTGACAATAGATGCAGGACTCTGTTGCATTAACCATATGCAGATCCAGGTTGAAATTCTGTGTCACAGTCAAAGGGCAAGGAGGAGTACTAGCACATGTGAGCTTATGGCCATAGAGATGTAAGGACACTGCTAAGAGGATACTTAAGGTCACTCAGAAACCAGAACATAGACCAGGAGAAATAGTAAACATACCTTTTCTTAAATCATACCATGTTGTAAGAACTAAATCTAATGGATCCTTAGAACTAGTTCTGAAAGTAGTAGTAGTAGTCTCTCGGTAACCAAGGATGACTATTGTCTTTGTGCGTTTTTGTGCACAAAGACACTTGTGCATGAAGATTTAAGTGGAAAAGTCGATGCACAGAGACAGTCTTGCTCTCTCGGCATTGGAAGCCTGGGTCCAGTGGCATGAAAAGTTGTTACACCTGGAGACTTCCTCAGCTGCATTGGATGGCCGTGTTGTCTTTTGTGCTCCAACACGCCCTGAGCACTCCACAGTGCTTTGCTGCGTCGCCCTCTCAGCCGTTGAACCTTCTTGTTGGTTTCTTCTACCTGTTCTGCCGAAGCCGTCTTCACAAGCTGGGTGAGCAAAGCCCTGGTTCACCCTCACAAGGTTTAGCCGGCCTGTCGAAGCCGTTGCCTGGGGTGTGGCCACTGCCACATGCTAGCAGCTACTAGGAGCCACAAGTGAGAGCTGGGTGTCAGGTGAGGGTCAGAGGCTGGAGAGCTGCCCTAGGAGGGCATGACAAGCCCTCCATACCAAAGATATTACTGCAGACAGTAACCCATTAACCCTAGCAATAGGAATCAACTTTAATAATTTTTGAAAGTTAAAAATCAATGAAAAAAGGCTGGGAAAATGAGGAAACAAGAAAAAAAGAAATGGATTATAGAAAGTTATTATGGTGACAGGGAAGATCAAAACACAAATTCATAGAAAAAGAACAAAGTCAAAAACTACCACATCCAAAGTCTGAGGAAAACATATTTATTGGTCTCTGGTCCCCAAAAGAATTCCTGGAGGAGCTCAAAAAGGATTTTAAAAATCAAATAAAAGAGGTAGAGGTAAAAATAGGTAAGGAAATGAAAGTGATGCAAGAAAATAATGAAAAAAGAGGTGACAGATTGGTAAAGGGGAGACAAAAATACTGAAGAAAGTAACACCTTAAAAAGTAGAATAGAATGGACCAAATTAAAAGAAGCAAAAAAAAAAATAACTGTAGAAAATAACTTCTCAAAATGTTGAATTACCCAAATGGAAAAGGGGGCATGAGTTCAACTAAGAAAATAATTTCTTAAAAATTAGAATTTGTCAAGTGGAAGCTATGTCTTTATGAGACATCTAGAAACAAGAAGAATCAGATCAAAAGGATGAAAAAATTGAAGAAAATATGAACTATCACATTGGAAAACCAACTGACCTGTAAATGGAAAATAGATTGATCAAAGAGAGTTTAAAAATCATTGGACTACCTAAAAACTATTTTGCTATATCTCCTCCAACATTTATCATTTTCCTTTGCTGCCATATTGGCCAGTCTGATAGGTATGAGGCAGTACCTCAGAGTTGCTTTCCACTCTATAGCACTAAAACTCACATGCATATAGATTCTTGGGAAATATTACAAGGAAACACTAAACCTTCATCTTACTATATATTTTATGAAAAGTGATTATTGAAAAATTTTATTTGAACAGATATATTTCTAAATATAACTAGCTGTATGTTTGGAATGATAAACTTCAAAATCATGTGATGGGTTATCATTAATAAATATGTAGATAATGTCTTCAATCTTTTAAAACTCTTCAAGGGTTACCCCTTACTTCCAATTTTTAAATTACTTTGAAATAACACTCATCTATTCCACTTATAAATTATTCCACTTATAAAAACTTATTAAAAAATAAAAAAAACTCATCTATTCCACTTATAAAAAATTCCACTTATAAAAACAGTGAATATTAGTACAAGTTGCTTAAAATGAGGTCTACATGACATGTTTAAATTATCTTCATAAAGTGACAATCGACCATGCCATCATTAATCTTAAGTCATTATTCGTATGGCATTGTAATGAGTAATGCAAAATATCTTCATGCCAATTGAATTTCTTGATTTAAAGACCTGGTTAATCAAGCACTTGCCTATCTGATGGTAAGTCATCATCATTTTCTATTTCATTATAATCTTTGTCATAAAGGCTTAAAGATCAATTTCCTATTTGTGGATGGAATTTTCAGTTATAACAGTAGACTTGGGGAGGCACTTCTAAGTTCATCAAAATTTGTTTGAAACTTTTTGATATGTGTTTTATGGAAGAGGCATAGGGAATGACAGGGAAGGCAGTATTTTTGCCTAAGGGCATCAAAACATTCTATTCTTTGCTTATAGTCTATGGAATACATTAGCATGAATCCACACCAGAATATTCTACCTTGAAGTAACTTTTATTTGGGCCACATTTTCAGTATTACCTGAAATTCAAAACCTCTACTTCCTAACTTACAAAAACCAAGATAAAACAAAGCAAAAAAAAAAAATCTGCTTAGCTCTTTATTAATTGAACATGTACTTTGTGAGATTACTTGATTTGAGACCTCAGAAAGAATATATATTCATACACATATGTGTGTAGGTATACACCCACATATACACACATTTATACATATAAATATAGAGAGATAAATGACTTCATTTAGCCCTAGATGGTCTCTGGTAACTGCATGACGGGATTAAGAAAGGCTTCATGTAGAAGTTGGTTCTCATTCTGAAATCTGAATGAAACCAAAGATTCCAAAAGATAGAGAAGGTAAAGAAGGAGATAATTTCAATCATGGCGGGCTATCAGTGCAAAGGACATAGGACTATTCTATGTGAAAGGCAGCAAATAGGTTGGAATGGATGAAATGTAAAGTGAGTGGAAGAGACTTTGTAAGAAGACTGGAAATTAAGAAGTGAAAAGATGTAAATACCAGAAAGATGATTTCCAATTTGACCCTACAGGAAAAAAGAGAGTCATGAGTTTAATGAGTGGGAAGTTGAAATGGCTGGACATGCACCTTAGGAAAATTATTCTGGGGGCCAAGCAAAGGTTGTATCAGAGCAGGGAGAGATTTTGGGAGATCCAAAGGGAGGCTGATTCCGCCATTTTTAAAAGAAGCTATTACTTTTTAAATATTGAAGGATCAGAACACTAGTGATCTCTCCCAATTTAGGTCATTCACATATTTATATACTTCACACAAAACACTGGCAATGTGTACAACAGACAAATTAAATAGCTCCTCTGTATCAGGGGATCTTTCTTTAAATATATAAGAATATCATTTGGACTTAATAAGTATAAAACTCTTTTGTTGTTCAGTTGTGTCTGACTCTTTGTGATCCCATTTGGGGTTTTCTTGAGAAAGATATTGGAATGGTTTGTCATTTCCTTCTCCAGCTCTTTTTACAGATGAAGAAACTGAGGCAAACAGGTTTAAGTGACTTGCTAGGAAGTGACTGAGGCCAGATATGAACTCGGGAATATGCATCTTCCTGATTTTAAGCCCAGCATTCTATCCACTGTACCACCTAGCTGCCCCCAACTTCTTGAAGTATACCAAAAAGAGACAGAAAATAAGGACTTAGATATGGGGTCTGTGGTTCAAATTGAACCAATAAACAAAAGCAGTACTCATAAAAATATTGTTTTCTCTCCAATATAAGATACATCAAGAACAAAGCTCTGAAGGTGGAATTTGTTGATTAATATATTAAGAGACTTACTATGATCCTAAAATCAAAGCTAAATAGAAAAAATAAAAACAAACAGCAATGAAAATCTATGCAGAACAATTTAAATGCATGATTTAAAAATTATGGAATGATCCACCACCAATTTGAGAAGCATCATAACAAAAAGAACCACAAAATATAAATGAATATAGATCTCGTTATGCTAAGGTGCCTTTAGAAAGCAGGACGAGGATAGACGTTCTCTGAGCAAATAAATGGGTCAACAGCCTGCAGAAAATACTTGAGGACCAGAGATGATGTAATCAAATGAGAATAAAGGGTGAAAATAGGCACATGCCATTAGATTGGTCAAATGAAACACAATTATTCATCTTTGTTTGGGACCTATGGCTAAGGAACAAGAATGGAACTACCTCCAACATCAATAGCCAGATGAACTCAGTCGACAACATGTCAACAAAGAAATTCCAAACAAATAGTTGAGAAGGAAAGATGTAATTTGGAGCAATGGAGGGATTTGTGACATTCATGACTACGTCATTTTTAAGGAGGCTAAACTTGATGTTCCATATAGATAAATGCAAAGAAATGGTAGAAACTGTGTGGCACTGCCATCTAGGAAAATTTGCCAGCTCCCAAATGCCTCATATGACCCCATAGTTAGATTTACACAGGAGAAGCTTTTATTGACTGACAGAAGACAACCCCTAATACTACAAATATAGATCTCAAAATGACCATGATATCTTAACTAATAAACTGAACGGGAGCCCAGACATTATCATACTCTGAACCTGCACACACTGGCAACAGAAGGAGGTGGCTACTTCAGGGGGATTGGCTTTACAATTTACAGAATCACATTTTCTTAGGAACAAATTTTCTAATATTTTTCAAAGACTCCACATTTACTCCACAAAGTAAGGTTTAACACTAAGAATATGCCACTCGACTATGGAATTTAACCCAAAAGAATGTTGTTTTTTTTCTTTTATTTCCAACAGAGTCTATTAAACAATTGAGATCCAAGAGTGGAATCAAAATGTATTTCCTGAGCAACAAGGACAAAAGTATGACCAATTTGTCAACAAATGAGCATCAATAAGACAGTTTAGTAGTTCAGGTTTATTTATAGGCATGAAGAATTTTATGATATTAATTCAGGATTAGACTATTGCGAACAGAATTTACAGAAGTTTATCTTTAAGGAACCTGGACTTACTGCTTGAAGCTGTACAAGTATATTCTTCTCTGATACTGAAGTTCTGAAATGCTTTCAGTAAGCCTATAAAATATGAATGAACATTCCAATAATTTTATTTAATTATAAAAAAGCAATTATCCACTTATGCAGTAGTCTGCATGATATTAAATATAAATGAATAGTATCAGAGTCGTGATTGTCCTTTTGGCCACTTTTATCTAAATATCCTCAAAAAATGAGAATGAAATTGACAATAGCATGTAATAATATAATAATTGACCTGTATATAGTGTACTCAAAATACCTCCTTTTATTTGAGCCTTGAAAGGATCCTATGAAGTACAAATTTTAGGCATTATTATTCTCTATTTATCTATGATGAAACGGAGGATCAAAAAGTTTGTTTAAGTTGTTCTAGGTCATATAGCTCACAAATAGCAAATTTGTGCTTTGCATCTTCTGACTCCTGATCCATTCCACCATCATTACTACTGTCAACCGTTGTACCTTTCCAAGGACTTGAGGCATCCTGGCTCAAGCAAACCTGAAGGACTGAAGAAATTCCATGCCTGGAAGATAATGGTTGAGGAAAGCGGAGTCAAGAACTTCCGGGATCAGAAGATAGGAAATTTCTACTGTGTAAAAATTAAACAGTGTCTGAATCAAGCTAAGTTGGGGATTGTATGGGAAAGCCACATACCAAAGAGGCGAAGGAAGTCTGGTATGTTGGGAAAGGTTTTTGCCTTGGAGTCATTGGATCTTGGTTCCAATCCTCTATCTGATGCTTATTAACTATGCAATTTTTGAACAAGCCCACTTAACCTCCAAGCCTCAGACGCCACATCTGTAAAAATGTGGGGGGTTGCCGGTGTCAAACTCAAGTAAAAATGAATCTCTGCAGGCCACATATTGACATAAAAAACTACCAATTGACACTATGTATATTGCAATGCATTTTTATTAATTTTCTGAAACTTTTCCCCATTATAATTTAATCTGGTCAGAGCCCCATTGGGAGTTTTGCAGCGTGACCTACAGGCAGCAAGTTTGCTACAACTGTTATGTAGTGTTTGAGCATCCTTCTAGCTCTGGATTCACATAACTAGCAGAGGAAACAGATAATCCTTTATAATAAACTTGGTCCTTCAGTTCCGGCAGCTACCCAGAACTTGCAGAAAGAGACGGGGCTGTATGAAATATGAGTCTATTGGCAAAGTTTATTTTCAAAACTATTCTGTGAGGAGTTAAAGAACACTTTAGTCACTTGGAATGAGGGATGATATGATTTTCAGTCCTTTAAAATTTATTGTTGTCCTAATTAAATGTTTTACTCTTTCATAGTCATTTTTTTCCTAATTAAGTAACTGAATGAATAGGTCTGAATCAAGTTGAGAAATTGTCTTATTTAACTGGATGGGACCAAATGAAACAAGATTAGCCTGTTATTATTGAAAGTTCCCATAATTGGACTCCCTCTCTGGAGGTCTAGATATAACTATAAGAACACATATTTACATCCTAGAAATCATAAAGACAGAGGGTTCTATCAATAACTTGGGTTAAAAGTTTTATAGAGACTGGACACAGGGACTAGGAAGTCTCTAAAGACATTTCCTAATCAGGACACAGGAAGATTCTATCATGATACGTTGTGTATAGAATTCATCTACATAAATGCAATTTTTTTTACAATCACTCCAAATAATGGGATAACTTGAGAATTACTGAGACACTAGGAATAGACTAGGAAACTAAAGGTCATAATTACTTAGATATTCTATGTCTGGTCTGACTTTTACTCAATATTTCTGTGACTCTAACTCTACTAAGCCTTCAAAGTATAATTGTTCTTCTGTCCTGAAGGAAAGGTTATATCAGAAACTAAGAATATCCATCCATTATTTTTTTTTAGAATTAAGTAGTTCATGATTTATTAAGTATGGAATCAAATATAATATTCTATTTGGACACTGTTTATATTATAGGCTTTCTGGATCTCTAAAGATTAACATTTAGTTACAAGTTCTTGATCAAAGAATGACTTATTCTGCCTAAAAACAAAAGACAATTATTTGAATCAAGTTTTTTAAAGATCAATTGTAATTATAGTTCCTTATAATTAAAAAAAATATTTAGAATATTGTTCCATGGTTATATGATTCATGAATCTTCACCTCCCCCACAGTGTGTCAGTCTCTGTGTACAATGTTCTCCTGGTTCTGCTCCTTTTATTCTGCATCACTTCCTGGAGGTCATTCTAGTTCACATGGAATCCCTCCAGTTCATTATTCCTTTCAGTTTCAGCACAATAATATTTCATCACCATCTGATTCCACAATTTGTTCAGCCATCCCCCAATTGATGGACACTCCCTCATTTTCCAATTTTTTGTTACCACAAAGAGCACAGCTATGAATATTTTTGTACATGTCTTTTTCCTTATTATCTATTTGGGATGCACACCCAATAGTGGTATGGATGGGTCAAAAGGGAGGCGGTCTTTTAAAGCTCTTTGGGTATACTTCCAAATTGCCTTCCAGAATAGTTGGACCAATTCATAACTCTACCAGCAGTGTATTAGTGTCCCAATTTTGCCACAACCCATTTAATATTTATCACTTTCCTTTGCTGCCATATTGGCCAATCTGCTAGGTATAAGTTGGTACCTCAGAGTTGTTTTGATTTGCATTTCTCTGATCAGGAAGGATTTAGAACATTTTTTCATGTGCTTATTGTTAGTTTTGATTTCATCATGCGAAAATTGCCTATTCATGTCCCTTGACCATTTATCACCTGGGGAATGGCTTGGTTTGTTGTAAATTTGACTTTATTTCTTATATATTTGGGAAATTAAATCTTTGTCAGAGAGTTTTGTTATAAAAATTTTCTTCCAGTTTGTTACTTTCCTTCTAATTTTGGTTGCATTGGTTTTCTTTGTACAAAATCTTTTTAAATTTGATATAGTCATTTGTTTTACATATTGCAATGTTCTCTCTCTTCCTTCATCTTAAATTCTTCCTTTCCCACAGATCTTAAAGGTGTACTATTCTATGTTCACCTAATTTATTTATGATTTCACTCTTTATATTTAAGTTATTTACCCATTTTGAATTATCTTAGTATAGAGTATAAGATGTTGATCTAAACTTAATTTTTCCCATACTGTTTTCCAATTTTCCCAGCAGTTTTTGTCAAATAGTGAGTTCTTGTCCCAAAAGCTGGATCTTTGGATTTATCAAACACTAGCTTTCTGAGGTCATTTACCGATAGTAATACCCATCCAGTCTTGAAACACAATAGAGTGGGGGAAATTTGTTCTTCCTGTCTGGGAATATGGGAAAGAAAAGTTTTCTAATAAAAAATTTTAAGTTAAGCAGCTCATTTGTGGAACAGTTTTTCCTACAAAAGCTCAGGAATAAAGTCCATATTAACAGTCACTTCTTTCTGTACATTGAAATATAAACCAAGGGAAAGGCTTAAATATGGAGAAAGATCAGGTATATGAAAGAGCCTTGTGGTCCAGGGAGAAAAAGGAATAGATTTTTGAAATTAGAGAAGGAAAAAAAACTCATCAATAAATTTAGATACCAGGATCCTAAGCTTTCATGAGAGGTGAAGATTCCAGATTTTTCCTCACACATTTCCCATAATATAGATGGATACGTATGCAAATTTAGCCCAAAGAATATCTCTGAGGAGTCCACAATAATACAAAAATGCAAGTAAAGCACTAGGAATTCCAGTCTTCCATATGCTGAGTGCTTCTGGATTGGTTCTTGTCCTAGCCAGCATACATTGGCATCTGGGAGTGTCTGCTATGTGGATAATCAGTAGTGAATAGCTAATCTGTAGAGCATTATGAATAAATAATAGGGAGATTTCCTTTCCAGAGCATGCACTAATCTTCCAGCTGTCTTGGGCAGGCATTGTATGCAGCTGTCTCCTCTGATGGATTGTCTGGCTTCTGGCCCTCCAATCTGATGAGCTCTTGTGTTTAATTTCTCTGCCTTCCTTCGTGATTCAAGAGATTGGTTCCAGTCCAAGGTCAGGATTATCTCATCATTGTTCTTGGTTGCATGGAGCCTCTGTGTGGAGTTTCATTTCTCTTCCAGTGCGTTGGAGACAGGTAAAACAGTTAGCAGCCTTTCTGTATTAGACACAGGAGGATGCTAAGAAAGCTCGTTCTGTAGTCAGATAATTGGAAGCCATGGTTCTGAGGCTTCATGCTGCCAAGAGATGCGAGGGGACTCAGTTCATACTGATTATTTCATAATAATCATGGATTATGTGTACATAATTTGTACCGTGAGATTTCTGATTTTTAAATTTAGTTTATACAATATATATATTATAAATTCTGAAGATTATTTTATATTATCAATATAAGGAGGAGAAATAGTAAAAGTGTAAGAGTCCTACATTATGATTATGGTGCTGCCACCATAGGCTGCCATTTTGTTTTATTTTGTATTTAAAGAGAACTCTCTCTTTTAGGTTTTGAGATCATACTGGCAGAAGCAGCCATTAATGAGTGCAAAACCTATTCAAGATGCTCCTGTAGTAAGGCATTCATCAAGGCTGGCTCAGTGGGGCCCTACAGATTGGCTCAGTGTAACCCATTAATACTTACACTTTTAGGACAATTTTTCTTCCTCTGATTGGAGAGGGCAGAAAGTGGATCCTCCATTTGAGGAGGGAATTCAGGGCAACCATGTCCTCCTTTTCCCCCAGATTGCACTCTTCTGAATCCATCATGATCTCCTAAAACTTCTCATCCTATCCGTCTTTGGTAGTCCCTGCTGTGTGGGTCCCTCCTTCCCTCCCTCTGATTGTGGAGGGTTGAATGGGACATTGGAAGCCTCTTTCTGGACGTTCTGTTTAAATATCTCAGGGCACTAGTTCCTAACGTTCCGCTCGCTTGCACTTACCCCTGCCACCCTGTCACGTCTTCTCCTCTAGATTAATTGCTCTGTTGGGGCAGGGATCATCTTTTGCATTTCTTTGTTTCTTCAGTATGTATCACATCACCTGGACTTTAGTGGGTGTTTAATAAATGTGCATTGATTTACTGAATGTGGGCAATGAATAAGAGTGAGAAGTTAAAACTGACACCAGTGATGTGAACCTGTGTGACTAGCCAGGTGGGGGTACCCTTGACATAAATGGAAAGGTTCATAAAAGGAGTGGATTTGGGGGGAAATTGGTGAGTTCTAGCTTGAAGAAATTGGATTTAAGATGACTACGGGACACCCACTTTTCAATGCCCAGTTGGGGATGTAAGACTGGCACATAGGAAGGAGACCAGGATTAGATAGAGGTTTGGTTACAAATCTAGGTCACCCCGCCAGAGATAGGAGAGAAAAGAAGGGACACTTGGAGCCTTGGGATATTCAGAGTTAGGAACGGGATATGGAGGCTGATCCTCCCAATAATTATGAGAAGCTATGTTTGGATAGATAAAAAGAGACCCCAAAAGACCGCAGTGTCATGTCAGGGGGAAGTTGTGCAGCAGGGTTTTGACTTAAGCTAAGTAGCCTAGTTAATGAAGGGAAGACTGCCAGAATAGCAGAGAGAAAGAAATGATGAAAAACAAAAGTAAGGATTCTCAAGAAAATAACTCACAAGAGATAGCCAATATGAGTTTCTGGACTGGTCATGCTGAAGGTGTTTTTTCTATTTTTACTGAGGCAATAGTAGTTATTATTTCTATGAAGGGGTATCTCAGGAGTAAATTCTTTGCATTTCATTGTTATCTGATCTCTTCCTATGTGATGTGATGTTGGAAAATCTTTGCAAATGGCATCAAAGACCAGCTCGATCAGGAGTTACTATATTTAAGATGATTTTATGGGATTATATCATATTAAAAATACATTACATAAAAACTTTTTTATTTAGAGAAGTAAGAAAAATGGAAATCTAAATAGCAACTTGCATCATCTTCAAGAAGTGGTAATGGAATCATACTTACTTGGAATTTATGACTTTATCTGAGAATCCACATATTTTGGAGAAAGTCTTTTTTTTTTTCCTTTTGCAGTTTGGCAAAGAAATCTGGACCTGTGATATCATGTCTGTGGGGAAATTGCAGGATAGAGATCTCATCAAGAAATGCATACAGATGTCCAACCCATTAGTAACTTACAGCTTTATAGTCTTAGGGAACTGTCAGAATTACACAGCCACTGTATTGCGAAAGCAGAAGGATTTGAACAAAGGTCTCCCAGATTCCAAGCCCCACCCTCTATCCACCATTCCACACTGACTGGAAAGCAAGGACCTTAATTCTAAACAGCAGAGATGCTGGGAGAAAGATAATGAAAAAGGTCTTCTATAGATGAAAGTTTTTATTAGAACCAATTCTTAAGAAATCATTGATTGAGTTAAATAGAAATTAAATTTCCTTTTCAATTCTGTTTCTCTGATTCCATTTTTCTTCCATCACATGACCAATTAACTTCTCTTCTATAGGATTCAGTTTTTATTATATGTGAAAAATTATAATTTCCAAGGTTAGTTACAACTCTAGAAGTTTATGATTTATTTATTCTCTTTGTTCTTTTGCTTAAATACATGTTTGCTAACCAAATAACCATACTGGCTTTTCCTTCCTTATCTCTTGATCTTACTTCCTCTTCCCTTCCCTTCATTTTTCCTACATCATTTCCTTCCTTTCTCCTCCCCAACCTACCTCCATTTTCTCTCTAAATCTGTCTCTCCTTTCCTCTTTTCCTTCCTTCCTCTCTTTCCCTAGCAAAGTATCAGCATTTAGTCTATCAAGACAAATATAGGAATTCATTAACAGATCTTTCTTTAATTCTCTACAAAACCTCAAAGCTAGATGTTTTGGGGTCTTGCCAGTATCTCAAACTCTTAGGCAAATTCTTTCTAGTTGTGGACAGTATCATTAGAGTTGTAGTCTATCATGGAACTTTCTTTTCTTTTTTTATTATTCTAAATGTTGATAAATCCAAACAAAACAAACATTTTCATATATAAAGAAAAAGAATATATTACACAAATAAAATCATGTCTTTTATTTTGACTTACTTTTTCTTCATAATTGCGTAATAGATCCCATTCATTGGTGTCATGACCCCTCTCCACCCTTCCCACATTGCTTAGGATGTCATCATGGAGGCCAACCTGTTCATCTAAATGAAGTATTTTATGTTTTACCTTTCTCGAGGTACCTGAGCCAAACCAGATTCAGCAGGCAGAGGAGAAGAGTATTATTATGGTTTTGAAAGATGGCCACTTGGATATTAAGAAGTGGAATATGAAAGAATGGGATCAAGGAATTTCTAGTAGTACAAACTGCCTAAAGCACGTGAAAGGAAGTTTTATAAAATATGCCTTTAACACTGCAATGGCGCTAAATTTTGGAGGGCCTTAAATCTCAGGCCAAGGAGTTTATATTTTCTTCTACAATAGAAGTATTGGCAATAGAAAAATTATGAATATTGAAATATTGAAAATATTTCATAATTTCATAAATTCACATTTCAATAGACATTAATATAGAAATTTTATGAAATTTTGAGATATTCATAAAATTCATATTTCAATAGGAAAATTATGAATATTGAAATATTGGAAAATAGAAAAATTATGAAAACTCAGATTCATGCATAAAAAGATTATTTTAGCAGATTTGTTAAGGATGGATTGCAGAAAGGAACTAAACCTTAGGAGAGCTACCAGGATGTTATTACAATAGTCCCTGAAAGAGATGTTGCAGTGAGTGACCTAGATTGGTTGCCCATGTAACTGGAAAGGAGAAAAGAGATGCATGAAATATGGAATAAAATTGGGGAGACTTACTGTAGCTAGGTAGGAACTTTCAGCAAGCAGTTAAAAAGGTCCGACTAGAACTCAAAGTAGAGTCTGAAGCTAGATTTAAAAATTTGCATATAGATGATTACTGAAACCAGAAGAGTAAAATGAGATCAGCATGTGCTGGGAGAAAAGAAGAATGTCAAAGCCTGAACTTTGAGGGAGAACTACACAGTTATTTTTGTAAATAGACTTGATTAGTTATTACAGTTTAACAATGTTCTCACTTTAGCTTCAAATCTTAGACATGGGAATTCAGAAAACAATTTTGCCAAGTATCCACATGAAGAATACTTTAAACCTGAAATAATCTCCTTTGAACTTTTTCTCTGTTAAATTGTTTACCCAGGACAGTTAAAATGCACTCACTCCCCCATATAATGAATGACTATATATGTATATAGATATAAATATATATATATATATATATAATGCACATATATTATATATAAAGTAAGAACACATGAAAGGTAGTTTCATTATATTCTAGTCCTGTACCATTATATTCTTTCCCCCTCTACTCAGTAGAGAGATTTTTTACTATTGTTTTCAGATAAAACATCTTACCTTGGTGTATGGATGGAGTTGTCTGAGACATACCAGCTTTTCCATTGTCTACATATTTTAGTCAATTGGCACAGTGTCAAGAACATAAATTGCCGCATCCTTTTCTGTCTGCAAATTCTTTGCTGTGTGACTGTACTATGAATTAAGACATTCAGTCCTTCCCATATTTCCTCCTTTCCCTTTCCTCCTCCAGAATTCTTCAACTAGAACAGCCCACTAAAAATGACAATTTACATTTGACCTCCTTGTCAAGCCTTCAGTGGGTTTGAGCTGCACAGATCAAGGATAATCCTTGTCTTTGAGCTTTCCATTGTCTACCACCTTGTCCTATCCTGTAGTTTCAGAGTACCAACCAACAGGCACATGTTCTGGGGTTTTGCCAAAGAAGGGTTTGGGGTGGGGAACTACAAAATGAAAGATATTAACCTGGAATTTATAAACTTGAAGATTTTAAAAATATTGTGATAACAATTTCATTTAATTGGTTTTTTTTATAATCTTTTTTATTTTATTTTATGCATTAAGACATTTTTGAAGGGTTTCTACCACCCGCCAAAAGGGTCTATTACAC
The DNA here is from genome assembly GCF_027887165.1 of Monodelphis domestica. NCBI lineage: Eukaryota > Metazoa > Chordata > Mammalia > Didelphimorphia > Didelphidae > Monodelphis > Monodelphis domestica. The sequence continues at coordinate 250,480,021 of NC_077234.1, forward strand.
AAAAGAGTTTAAGAATCCTTTGATCAAAGTGAAGAAATTCTTTGGAACTTAGTCCTAAGATTAATCTCTTAGGGAATCATAAGAAATAGAAACCTTTTATGAATTTAGGGAAATTGCCAAGAAGTAGCACTCATAGCAATTTAAAGATAAGGACACTAAAGCCCAGAATTGAGTGAAATACTAAAAAAAATTTCAATCTGCCAAATTAGTAATTATGGGCACATTATAGTATTCCCCATATATATGCTTTTGTGTTTGAACTTAACAGCAAATCACAATAAAGAAGTTCTCATTTCTTTGAGAAGTAGCCTAATTAAATATTAACACATTTACTTAGAAGTAGAGAGATTTTAAGTTCAGCTGTAGCTAAAGAGCAGGTTTATAATCATAGAGAGAACTGAACTTTTTTCTTTAGGTATAATGTGAATAATGATTTGTTTGGGGTGGGCATATCACACACTTTGACATATGTTTTCCATAGAAGCTTTTTATATATAGTAGTGAAGGTTCATCACAGAATCCAAATGGAAGCTGTATAAACAATGGAGTTTTCTGGATGTTCCTATCATGGATTACATGGTACTAATTGTATAGTATAGTGCAGAGCCTCCTAAATGTGACAAGGAAATCACTTTAAAAGACTGATATATATTAATTTTAAGGTCGCCAAGGAATTCAGCTATGTAATTCCTAAATGAAAACTCAAGTCAGCAGTCAACCTTTTATGGAGTTTTTAATTACAAACAAGAGGAAGAAAAGTATTAGAGAGAGAGAGAGAGAAAAGGAGAGAGAGACAGAGAGAGGGAGAGAGAGACAGAGAGGGAGAGAGAGAGAGAGAGAGAGAGAGAGAGAGAAAAGGAGAGAGAGACAGAGAGAGGGAGAGAGAGACAGAGAGGGAGAGAGAGACAGAGAGGAGAGAGAGAGAGAGAGAGAGAGAGAGAGAGAGAGAGAGAGAGAGAGAGAGAGAGAGAGAGAGAGAGAGAGAGAGAGAGAGAGAGAGAGAGAGAGAGAGAGAGAGAGAGAGAGAGAGAGAAGGGAATAGGGCTTAAATACCCCCTCTGTTTAGGCTGGGCCAAAAGGCCCAAGCCCTTAGATAGCTGAGGCAAAGGAAAGAGATCAGTCCCTATCACTCACGTGACCAAAATGGAGAAACAGTCTCAGAGGCCTCCACCTCCAGCCTCCTTCAGAGCAAGCTTCTCAGAGCACAACCTCTCAGAGCAAAACCTCTCGAACCAACCCCTCAATCCTCAGACCCCGCTATCTTTAAGGCAACCATCCAAGTTCCCTCCCCTCAGTTCTCACATCTACCAATCACTGTCCATGTCTTCCCTGTGCCAATGGTGGCTCTAGCTTAACCCAGGACCACTCAGAGGTCTGCCCTTTGCACATGTCTGTTGAAGGTCATATTCTCAAATAATTAAATTTTGATCTATGCTGCAGCCCTTCCTAAATCCTGTTAGGACTGAGTAGGGTGAAGATTGTAAGTTCCAAGACCTGGTTCTGTCATTCCAAGTATCTCTATTGTATCAATTCTAAAATCAATCATGACTCAAAGAACTTCCTGTTCTATGCTTAAGCATAGGTCAAAGCCCTTTCCATTGTTCAGCAAAAGGTTTCTGTCCTAATGTAATCTTAAGTAGGGAGGAGAAGGACCCTCCCATGCCAAGGGGGTTCACATTCCAATAGACTATCAGTAGGAAATTTTCAAGTATGAAATTTCCCAATGGTGAAATTTCCAACATTTATAAGTCTAAGAAATTTTAAGGTTTACATAAATACAATTTATAACTATTAAAAAAGAATTTAAATTAATGATCCACTGGAAAGAATAACTGAGAAAAGAATGAATATTGCCCCAAATGTAATATCAATTGAATGGACAACCCATAGTGCCCATCCACTTAGACTTTTGTATTGGACAGACACTTCAAAAAGAGAATAAGTTAGACACAAAGTTGAATTAGAGGAAGAAGGAGGGTTAGATTGACTCTTGCAAGAATGGATTTATTTTTTATTATTCAAAGCATATCCCCAAAATAAAGTCTAATAATTTAACATTATCATTCCTCAATATTATACTAATATTACTGTTTCTAAATGATGTCGTTTGACTTTCCAGTTCTGGAATGCCACAGTCTCCAAAGAATTAAAGTTGTGGATCAACCAAGGATAAAGAAGGTAAATAGTGAATATGAGAAGGCTGAAATCCTTTTATAAATGAGGAACATCTAGAAATAAGCAAAACATAAAAGATCTTATAGGAGAAGTATGATTAGGAAAAAAAGATGGAGCAATCATGTAAAAAAAAGTAAAGGCTAGCCCTCAGTCATGTGCTTTCTTCATTGGCATTTACACAATATCAAGAGATCTAAAGCAACTCCTCTCTTGTAGCATGTTCGGTGGGCATCTTATGGTTTATGTGTGGACTAATATGAATAAGAATGAAGCAGAGTGGGCAGAAATGGATGGCTTGTGAGCATATCATTGGAAATGAGTGCTCACATTCATTATAAAGTCATAAATCCATCAAAACTCCTATGCCATGTGGCAAAACACACAAAAAGCACCCACTAGATGAACAAGATCTCACACAGCTCCTTGAACATCCTGGGTCTGGACATCACTCTGCTGTGGCAAAGACCAGGGGTCACTAAACCTGGACCTCTCAGAGGCCAGGCTGTCAAGCCTGAGTCTCTCAACTTCGGAGGGAGGGAAGGGAGATTTAGAAGGGCAGGGTCTTCCTTTCCCCTCCTTCCTCTAGACCCTAGTCCTTCAGATGTCTTCCTGTTAGAATAAAGATTGTCATTCATTCTAAATTGACTTCCTTGTTAGTGAAGGAAATAGTCACAGTGGAAGAGGGAGAGAGCTGATTGAAGTTCATCTACAAGGTCAGTTATTAGAGGGGAATAAAAGGCAGGGTTAGTGAGGAGACATATTTGAAGAGGACTGAAGGAGGGAAATAAGCCATCTGACCCTTCTTCTATCTTCTGGGCATGTATATATCATCAACTCCTTCTCCATAACGTCCAACCAACCCTCTAATACAACACTTTGTGACTAGGAGAATGTAATCATCTGCATGATCTTCGTTTTTATTAGCTTTAAAAATGAGATGTAGGTAATGTATATGCAATTTAGGGCTCAAGTCCATTTTCATAATTTTCATTTCTGCAATTTCCTGATTCTAACCAAGAAATTCATGATCCTTTGGAAAATGAGTTTTTACCCTTGGATGAGGACTGATAATCAAAATGCCACATCAATGCCAAAAATTATATGATGTAGGGATACTGGGATCATCTTTGCTTCATCTCAGAGGGCAAAAGAATGTAAATAGACCTCAAAAAGCTGGCACTGTCCATTGGCTTTTTTCCTCTCTTTTTCAGGCCAGCAATCTGTTCACTATCTGAACACTGCCATTTTTCCTTTGGCCTGGTGATTTCAAGCACTATTAAATAGGTACTTGAAATGTTGTTCACGTTGAGACTGTCACAAGCATGCTTGGTCTTAAATGTTCCACTTTGCCTATTAGTGTGGCAATTTCCAGGCAACGGACCACTCACATGCTGTTGCCTGCCATTTTTCTGTTCACGATTGGAGCCCACAGTAAACATTTCCTCACACAGAGAAGTGGATATGCCAACACCCACTATTTGCCCCATCTTATATGCCATGTTGGTACCAGATGGTGTTCTAAAATAGATCCTCTTATAGATGAAGACTTTTTTTGTGCTTCTCACTCTTTCTCTTTCCCTCTTTCTTTAAAATTATTTGAAAACGTAATGAGAAGGAAAGTCGATAATGGCTCCTGCTTCCCCACAGAATGCAATAGGTGGCAAAGAATAGAATCTTGAATTGATATAGTACTTGTAAAATACATTTGTATCTATTGCCTTTATCTTCACAATATTATGAAGGAGATAAAATCGATATTATTGCCTCCATTTTACAAATGAGGAAAATGAGACACAGAGAAGGAAAGCCCAGAACAGAAGGAAATTCAGTGGTGGTCTGGAATAGAACTCCAAACCACTGTTTTATTTTGTTTTTCATTTTGTCCCACAGACTCCTTTGTGCCAAATGCCTAATCAGAGCAAAGAACTCATATAGAAAATAGAATGAGTACAATAACATTGCTTCCTTTCCCTTTTCTTATACTCTGACACTATTAGAAAAAATATTTCCAATATTTCCCAACTATATTTTCTGAGCATGAATGAGTTTTAAAAAATAAATGCACTTAGTGCACAACATCTATAGGAAGAAGTAGAGGGAATAAAGACAAATGAAAAAATCTCCACAACATCTTAATATTTTCCAGGATATAATTGATGAGTCACAATTCAATTTATTGATAATTTGCATTTTTCTCTTTCCTTTCAGATTTCTGATTGGGCAGAGAAAGAGCACTGATTACTAGTTAATAGCAATTCTGCCCCCTTTTGACCTTCTAATTTGTTAGAAAAATAATTTGGGTGAAATCATTCGTCCTTTGCCCTTCAGCGTTGCTGATTTCACCATGCTTTTCCTCTGCTTTCCAGAAAACAAATGGAGCACACCACCATACTCTCACGTGGGCCAGCACCATTTGCTGCATTTGACAGCTATTGCCACTTTTCCTTGTGAGACCGTTTCATTCCACGAGTTTTATTTTTGTTCTATATGTCTGCAATACAAATCTCTTATTTGTTGCCATATATTTTGAAGCTTGTTTGAAAAAAAAATGTGTGGGGATAGTGTTTCTTTACGCTGTAAAACTAAGCTTCAAAGACTTGGCTGCTCCTCTTGACTTTTCTTTTCACTCCAATTTTTCCTCTAAGTTACGCGAATACTGTTTTAAAGCACACCAATAAAGTAAGGCACTTCTGGGTCTCCATTTTTAAGCATATGACATTAACTAACATACTAAAAGAGGGCAGTTGGGTGATACAGCAGACAGAGGATTTGGCCTGGAGCCAAGAAGAACTGAATTTAAATCCAGCCTCAGACATCTGTATGATGGATGAACCTGTTTGCCCTGATATCCTTATCGATAAAATGACCTGGAGAAAGAAATGGCAAAGTAATCTTTTCCAAGAAAACTCCACGGGGCGGTCATAAAGAGTTGGACATTATTAATGAAATGACTGAACAACAACAAAAACATCATAAAAACACTTTTCTCCATTAGACCCAGGAGTTAACATTTTTAAAGGGATTTGGGATCCTGTCGTTTAAGAATGTTGAATTTTAACATTTTGTAACCGAATGGTTACATCTATCACACACCCATCCAAAAGATCTGACACTAATATAGTGAGAAGCATTCAATATTCATTAATTCATTCTTTACCAGATCAGAACTTTAAAGGTTTAGCATAAGCCATTCTCAAATAGAGACATCTTAACAATCTACTAAATTCTGTCGAAACTGGATGTTGCATGCTACCACGTCCATTGGAGTTCATCTTCGTTGCTGCTACGTTCCAATCTAAGAGTTGGCAAAGATAACATGCATGAACTGTGTTCTGCCAGGTATTTACGAGGATGCATTTGAAAGATCTGAAGTTGAGGTATATGCTCTTAGGGAGAGCCCTAGGAAAGCTTCTGAGAGACATTGCTCATTCCTCTGAGGAACCTCCCCACTTCCATCTCCAGAATAGCTCTTCCTTCTTAATTGCCACTTAAATGCTAGGTTTTTTTTCTTAGACACGACACCGTGAGTTCCACTGATGATTCACCTCCCCAGGCAGTAGTAGGTCATGCTCCAGACATTTCCACCTCCTCTAACCAAAACGTCTTGGGTCCCCTTAGTCCATTCATCAAAACACACTTAGGAGTCAATTGCCATGCTAGGTCATGGAGTTCTAAAGACAAATAAGAATTAGAGGTGAGAAAATCAAGGGGGTAGATATTAAGGATCTTTTGGAGAGCATTCAGGAAGACAATGGAGGTCAGAAATAGACCTCCCAGGCCACTGCATTCTCACTCTGACTTACAGTCTGCTCGGTGTTGGAGGCTCTTATCTTCCCTAGCCCACGAGGAACTTAAATTCTATTGGAGGCGACAAACGGTACAGCTAGATGATTTAGTGAATAGAGTGAGAGTTAGGAAGACCTGAAAACAAAATCTGCCTCAGAAACTTAATATCTATATGCCCTGGACAAGCCACTTAAACCTTTTCAACCTCAGTTTCTTCATCTGTAAAATAAGGATGGAGATGGAAAAGTTTAAATGGTCAAGAGTCAAGACAGGAGAGAAGTGATCATAGATGTCCTGAGCATTTCCTTCAAAGTGGTTCCAGGCAAGAAATGGCCAGTTTCAGGACAGGGCTAAAGGAGGGATCACAAGAGTGGAGGAATGCCTGAATGAAGGTGCGGTAATTTGAGCCTAAAAAAGGATAAATATTAGAGAGGTTGTGGAGGCAAAAATGACCAAATTTGACAACTAACTGAATAAAAAATAATTCTAAGATTGAAAACCTGGGTGAGTAGAAGGAGCCTGTGTTGGGACTCAACAAAAATAAGTGACTCTGGAAGGAGATGTCTTTGGGTGAAGAACATGAGCTCAGTTTGGGGTATGATGAGTTTTAAGTCTGTAGGAAATCTAGTTAGATATGTCCAGTGAGGAGTTAGAGAACTGACTGGAGCTCAGGAGAAACTCTATGAAAATATAGATTTTGGACAGAAATGATCATAAAATTCATAGAAGCAAATGAGTTCAATATGTGTTAAAGTATAGAGAGAAAAGAGAAAAAACGGAGACGAGGGAGCAGACAGATCAGGAAGAAGAGAAGCTCAAGAGAATAAAGTCATCAAACCGAAAGAAGATAATCTCTGGGATGAGAGAATAGTCCACAGCACCCAGGGCTGCATAAGAAACTGAAAAAGATGAGAGCTGAGGAAAGATCACCCCAGTTGAGAATTAAGAGAACGTTGATGACTGGAGAAAGAAGTTTCCGTTGAGAGATGTAGCTTGAAGTCAGTGCAAAGGGAAGGGAAATGGAGTGAGAAGAGAGGATGTGAAGGCCACCTGGATTGGGATTGGGAAGACCTGCGTGCGTGTAGAATGAAGTGAATAAATCAAGAGATAGAGACTGAATGGAAGAGAGAAGCTGGGAGGAGATAAGGGGATACTTCTCTTTTAAAATCTCCTAAATCTCAAAAGTGATCCATCTTTGGGGGCAGCAGGTTAGCCCAGTGGATGGAGAGCCAGACCTAGAGATGGGAGGTCCTGGTCCTGGGTTTATATCTGGCCTCAGACTTCCCAGCTGTGTGACCCTGGGCAAGTCACTTGACCCCCATTGCCTAGTCTTTACCTTGGAGCCAATACACAGTGTTGATTCCAAAACAGAAGGTCAGGGTTTAAAAAAAAAAGTGTTTCATCCTAAAATCACAGGAAACTGACCATTTCAGTGATGCAATTTGGAATTGTTAATCACATGATGGAATGAGGATGAATTAAGGAGGAGATACATACAAGATTCCTTTATTTTTTGCTCTCTTTTTGTCTTCTATCACTTTCTGGTGGAAGAACTCCTGGATTCCTTAAAACTGACTGATGACATATCTGACTATAGTTTTCATTTTCAATGGGATTACCTTTTAGATTCTTGTTTAACTTCTCTTCAGTGTTGCAATTGTTTATAAAAAGGATTATACAAATGGAGCCGTCGATTGCCAATGTGATCAGACCAAGTCATTTGTCGCAAAGAACCAAGCAACATTCCCTGGTCAGAAGAATGGCCAAAAAAAAAAAAGACACACATCTATTCAAACATATACCTGTAGGGCAGGAGATAACAGCTCAAAAACTGGAAGTACCAAGGCATTATAATAAAGGTTAATAATGAGAAGTATTATTTTTCCAACTTGTGAAGGAATATTTTCTTTGTGTATCTGAGTCTGTATCCTGAGCCCTGGAGGGAGCAGGAGCTCTCTTTATTGTGAGTCTGTATCCCTAGCATTCAGCATTATTCTTGGTTCAGAGGAAGGACATAACATTTGCTTTCATCAATTAATTCATGATCTTTAGACATAAAAGATAGAATAGAAATGGTGAACAAGTGGGAAGTCCAAGGTAAATGAGGTTATATTAGTGGAGATCATAGTTTCCCTCACTGATGTCAAACCATTAGACCTGTGCAAATTGCATGCCAGTGTAATGAAAGATAAGATGGATATTTTGTGAAAAGTCATGGCAAACAGGAGAGTTGCCATTTAACTAGAAATGGGAAAATGTTTCAATATTCCAAAAAAGGCTAAATTCTTCCAGGAAAATTTCTAAAACTAATTGTAAAAGAAATGGTTTGCAAGTACTAAAAAAAGAAAATCAAGACCTTTGATGTGACAGAAGAGTTCCATGTATTTGATAGAAGAAGGAAACGGGAATACAACTTGGTGGACTTTCCCATGATCTTTCTGGATTTGGGCTGAGACCTTATATACACAAGTACCTATAGCAGTTCTTGTTTTTGGCTTTGGAATCAAAGTATATATCAAAACAGACGGTAGTATCACTGGGAAGAAGAAAGAAGAAAAAATACGAAGGGATTGCAGAGACAATGGTCTGCTTAACTGGTGTTTTTGACTTTTTCTTATGGAAAACGGTAGGTGACACATTGTCAGAAATGAGTTGTGTGCTTAAAAATGATTATCGACACTTCCTGGGGTCTTTTGCTTTTTCACCCCAATGATTTCATGCAACATTTACTGGTTTGCGAATGATAGATTTGCCAAAGTGTTGTCCATTTTAGTCTAGGTCCTCAGTACTCTGGAAATCAAACTGAGTTTTTATGTTCCTTTATTCACTAAAAGGAACACAAGTTCAGTTCTTGATCTGATGTATTCATCCTACAATATGAATAACTAAATGTTCTTCTCTCCTTAAGAGTTGTAGACTTTGATAGGAGAGAGCATTTCACCTTTCATTCAGTTACAGATTGTGTTTGTCATCATGCAGTGCATTACTTTAAAATACATATAAAATTCACATTAAACTATTTTTATCTTTCTACTAATATATTTGAAATGAATAGCAGCAGAATCTTTATTCCAAAAACATAATTCCTTTGCATTTTAGAAGACCTGGAGGGTGTAGACTGTGTTTTTCCTTTAAAAAATATCCCCCACAAATAGCACAGTATCTAATATATACTAAGCACTTAATGTAAGTTTGTTGACTGACTTACATATATTTCTTTTCCAGAAACAAGTACCTTGGAACTATAGTTATTCAGATTTCTTCAATTATAAAATAAATAGAATTCTTCAGAAATGATAATGAACATGATAATTTACAGTATGGCACCCTCACACATATTATTTCATTTGTTCCTATTAATTCTTGAGAGATAGATAATACAAGTGTTATAACCTCCATTTTGTTTGTTTATGAGAGTTTAGGATGGGTAACTTGTAAAAAACAATGGATCTGGTCGGTTATAAAGCCAAGACAAAATTCCAGTTCTCCTGATTTCAAATTCAGAATTCCTGCTACTTTTGGTTCACTCCTTTACTTCTGTCTTGGTGTATGACCTGGGATGAATCATTTAAGCTATATTCTTATGATGCTAAAATACTTAAGCAAACCAGTCTATTCAGTCACTTGATGGGAAGAATGGAAGACCATTAAGAGGTCATCAAATCCAACCCCCTTGTTTTATAAATGAGAAACCTAATATCTGCATAGAAGTAACAACCAAGGTGACTCTGTCTCGAGCCAGTACGGGAATCTAGGACTATGGTTATAAATCATTCTACACTCTTTCCATTACATCTTTGGTACAGTCAGGATAACTGGATGATTGGTTAGATTCACTGAATTGACTGAAAAACCTGAAAAAAACTCAGCAGAGTTGTTTATCCAAATATGCCAATGCACTCACATAAAAAGTGGTAAATTCCAATGATTATCCATCTGTCAGTTTCACAAAATCAAATGTGTAAACATGTGGAATGGGCAGCTAAGTGGCAGAGTGGATATAGTACTGGACCTAGAGTTAGCAAGATGCATCATCATGAGTTCAGACTTGGTTTTAGACAGTAGCTGTGTGACCCCAGGCAAGTCACTTATTTGCCTCAGTTACCACATCTGTAAAATGAACTGGAGAAGGAACCAGCAAACCACTCAAGTATCTTTGTTAAGAAAACCCCAAATGGAGTCATGAAGAGTGGGATATAGTTGAAAATGACTGAACAATAAAGACATTTGGAAGCATGTGTATATTTGAATGTTTTTTTTTCTTGCTTTATTTCTGGATATCCCTAATGATATAATCTTTATCTCTGAAATGATGATGTTAAATTATGTTCAAAAAAAGGAAGACAACAATACTTATCTTCAGTAATTGCTGAATAAATATGATTAAATCATTGACTAGGTTTCAGTAATAATTTTGTTGTTTCTCTTTGGTTTAAAAAACAAACAAATGTGAATATATCACAGCATATTTATTATAAGTACATTGTAAGGATAATTTTATAGTTGTGACTTAATATCTAAATTAATTATTGGTTGCCATGGAATATCCCAAATAAAATACCCAAGTCAGCTGGAAATTATGGTGATTTTAATTAATAGAGAGAGAAGAGATTAAGGAGAAGAGAGAGGGAGAGGAAAGAGTTAATTTAAACTGCTCTGGCTCAGGTTGAGCCAGGCAGGAGTTAAAGGCCTTGGACAAAGGGGCCTCCACTGAGCTCAACGGAAAAGGAAGCCAGTCTTATCACTCACTATGAGACTGTCATAAGGAAGCTGTCTGAGGGAGCTCCTTCAGGCTCGAGTTCAAGGATTGAACTGGTGCCCAGGCTGCTCACAACAAGTGATCAGCCAGATCCACCTCTCTGGGGAAAAAGAGTGAAGAGAGGAAGTGAAGCACCCTATACAGATGGTTTTACGCCACTTTCCTATGCCTTATCTGTACCAATGGTAGCTTAGCTTGACTTAGGACAGCCCAGGGATCTGTCAGCTATTTCTGCACATGTCTATCAAAGGCCATTCTCCTAGATACTTAATCCTTAAGTATGGGTGCAGACATCCCTGACTTTGTTAGACTAAGTGGGGCGGAGCAATGTAAAGTTCCCAAGACATTCCTGATTCTGTTAGACCAAGTATCTACATTGTTACAATCAGGAAATAGCTAAATCAAATCTTTTAAAGTATAGTCTGAGTAGGGTGGAATAGTTTAAAAGTCCACAACATGGCAGATTCATTTTATTCACTCAATATACATATTTTTGGAGTATCTACTACCTCACTAACAATAACTGCCTTTTGCTTACTTAATGTTTGGTAGTAGAAAAGACTTCTATTCTTTGATAAACAAGGAGAATTCAAAAGGGCAGTGCATCACCCTATTTGGAGTGGTATTTTGAGTCACAGGACTTGAGTCTAAATCCATCCTTTAGAGGGCAGCTAGGTGGCTCAATGGATTGAGAGTCAGGTCCTGAAATGGGAGGTCCTGAGTTCAAATCTGACCTCAGATACTTCCTAGCTGTGAGATCCTGGGCAAGTCACTTAACTCCCATTGCCTAGCCCTTAATACTCTTCTGCCTTGGAACCAATACATAGTATTGATTCCAAGTTGGAAGGTAAGGGTTTAAAAAAATAGTAAATCCATCCTTAACTTACCATTTACTGCCTTTGTGACCTTGGGGGAAATCATTCAATAGCTCTGTAACAGAGGCTGGCACATAAGAAAAGTGCCAGTCTGAAGAGTGTGTGGAACTGATCACCTCAATGGGGGAGTGGCCCCAGGAGATGGGAATCTTGAGGAGCAGAAGATTCTGGCTGGAAGAGCAGTTGGTCTCTCAGTTGGGAGAAGCAGAAGGGAGAAGGTTCTCCTGAGGGTTACCCACTTTTTCCTGCTTGTGACTGGAAATCCTTCCCTCCAACATTTCCCAATTGAAAAAGACTATTGAAGAGAAACCTGAGAAAGGCATTTTAAATCTCTGTCAAACTTTTCCTCAGCTCCTGTTGCCCTGGGTCTGAACTGTGGCTGAGGGGCCAAACCCAGGGTCAGCCAACCTGACCTCAGGGGGCTTATGCTGCAAAGACTGAGTTCCCCCCCAAACTTGAGGAGGGAGGAAAAAGGGTTTTAGATAGAGACAGGGACCCCCTTTTCCCCAGTTTTCTTTCCCATTCTTTCCCTACCAGTAATTGAGTTAATTTGACATTAAAATAGTTATCTTTTCCCCAAGCTGTGAATCACGTGTGAGTGAACAGATCAAGGGGAGACCCTTTGGTATTGAGTAGTGGAGGGGGGACAAGAGAAAAATCTGAGAAAGCAGCCATAGTTAAGAAGGGAAGGCAGAAGGGGGAAAATCTTCAAAACCCCTTCTCCTCTCTCTGAGCCAACCCTAAACATTAGCTGTCCTCTCCTAGATCCTGTTCCCTTTAACATCCCCAAACATTTTCTCCATTACATCTGATGTCTCCCCTGAACCCCACTTTGAGAAGGGAAGTCTCCACTCTCTTCTCCTCTCTCTCATTTCAATACATGACTCAGATTCTTCACATGTAAAACTGAGGAGGATGGGAAATCTCTAAAATCCTAAAATTTAGTCCTACATCTGAGATCCAATGACTACATAATCTCTACTAAACTTTATAGCTTATTATGGAGATGGGATTTATATTCTAAAATGTCTACAGATCCTCTTCTTTTTCACTTCCAACATCCTAGAACTTGAAACTGGAAGATCTGCTGCACATCTGACTTCTTGGGAATTGGAATTGGTAATTAGGATAACTTGGCCTAACTGCCTTTAGAGAAGATGGAGTACAGTAGAAACAATATCCTAATCTTCTTTCCTATGCAAGTTAGGTTAGTTTTCCTTAAAATGTATTGAAATCAGCCTGAAGAATTGATTGACTCCAGGGAATAATGGCCAGACTGTTGATCTGACTTCCTGGTTAACTAAATACAAAATCTATCAATACAAATTTATTAAACACCCATTGTGTTGCATTGTGGTAAATACTCAATCACTTAACAATTAAGAAAAGGAACTTTCCTTAGCATTAGCAGAAGAATACTTTTTTAAAGCTAGGTATTTTAGACACTTTAAGTTGATTCAGCAGAGTGAAGGTCTCTTGACCAAATTTCCTATCATTTTCCACCAATCTGGAATCTGGAGCTGCTGGTGGCTAGTTTCTTCTCAGTAAATCAACAAGTAATGCTTGTTAGTCTAAGTCTAAGCCTTTACTCCTCAGAGACAAAAAAAATCTTAAAATGATTTCAGAACCTTTTAAGGAAAAACTAGCCTAACTTGCATGGGGGGAAAGAGTTAGATATACTATCTACCACATGGAAGATGGAGAAGTTATCAAAGAGTAGGAGTCTTTTCTACTCTCCAAACTTTTAAGGACTAGTGGAAGGCATTTATTTATTATTAGAGTTAGTGAGAAACTAACTCTAATCCCCATTCCCATCTGACCATAATGTCAGATAAAAGGAGACGCAAGTAGCAGTAACTTAATATAAGCCTGCTTGGGTTGGAAATAGAGATTCATTTGCTATGATGAAAGAAGGGTTTCCTATAACAATCTCTCCAGAAGCTTAATATTTGAAATTACTGTGATTAGCTACAACATAAGGTATAAAAATGTGGAGAAGGACTTGTAATACATGAAGGGAAATATGGACCTGTATCAAAAGGTCAAAGAATGGAAGAAGGTTACACAGAGGAGAAAAGAAAGGTTGCTTAAAAAGGTGAGTGAAAAAAAAAAGTTTGAAATTATTTCAGAAGGGAAGGGAACTAAATACCCTTGAGCTAATTGCTCTCCAAATATTCACAGGTACTTCCACAGTTAGCAGCATTGGGGAAGACAATATAAAAACAATCTATTTACAGGATAAATTGGAGCTAGTCAATCAACTTCAGTGGGCTAGAGGAACAAGATAAAAGAAGTCTTAGTTACTCATTGTTGGGGAGTGTTGATCTGTATTTGTTGAATTGATAACAGTAAAGAGATCTTTTGTTTTCCTGGGGCCTGTGTCCAAGAAGAAAAAGAATAATCCTGAAGTCTCAAATTTGATGACTATGGCATACTTCTGGTAATTCATAGATGTATGGAAGACAGTTCCAGGAATCAGAAAGCATTGCTATTGGGTAATTCTCCAAGACTATTCTACAAGTCACAGAGAAAGGTGCTGAATTTCACTAGTAGAGGGGGTTTCCTCATTCAGGGAGTTCTCTATCTTATATCTTATTCTCCTTACTGGGGGAGAAATAACTAGAATTTATAAGGCACAAGAGCCATCCATGTCACAGTCATTATTTTTTAAATTTTAATATTTTAGGTCAAAGATCTTCCCTCCCTCTATCTCCTCCCTATCCATTGAGAAGATGCATCTATTGTATATATGCAGTCATAAAATCATATTTCCACATTAGCCATATTGTAAAAGAAAATATGCTTCAATGTGTGCCCAGAGTTCATCATTTCTCTCTCTGGAAATGGATGGTATTTATCATAATAAGACCTTTGGAATTTTCTTACATCATTATATTGAGCAGAGTAGCTAAGTTTTTCCCAGTTAATTGTCATTACAATATTGCTGTAATTGTGTACAATATTTCCTAATTCCAGGTTTCTTCTGAAACCATCCACTTCATCATTTCTTACACCAAAATATCATTCTATCACAGTCATATACTACAACTTGTCCAGCTATTCCCCAGTTCCCAATTTTTTGCCACCACAAAAAGAACTGTTATAAATATTATCATACACATGAGTCTTTTCCTTTTTCCTTTGATCTCTTTAGAGTACAAATATAGTACTGATATTACTGGGTCAGAAGTTAGGCACAGTTTTATTATCCTTTGGGTGTGATTCCAAATTGCTCTCTAGAATATCAGTTCACAGCTCTACCAACAGTGTATTAATGTCCCCATTTTTCCACATGCCCTTTTGCAATTATCATATTATTTTTTCTGTCATGTTAGTCAATCTATTGGGTGTGAGATGGTACCTTTGAGTTGCTTCTGTTTGCATTTCTCTAATGCCTATCAGTGATTTAGAAATTTTATGACTTTTTTATAGCTTTGGTTTCTTCTTAAAACTGCCTAATATTCCAAATCATTCTCAGAACTGTGAGCAAATTCTTCTGTCTCTAAACACAGATCCCAGAATGCTATTCAGTTCTCAAAGGTTTATTTTATTTATAGAAATAAGAGCCAATGCCAGAACATGAAGATGGGATTTGTAATATTTATATATGAAGAATAGTTTTTTTTCCTTAGATAAAGGGTGAATAGGATTAACTTATGACAAGGGAGTGGAAAAAGCTTTAAATGCCTAACAGAAGACAATTACTTAGAAAATTAAGGGGGAAAAGTGACCAATGAATGGTGATATTATTCCAGAAAATTATCTATAGTTGGGATGGATATCAAAATATTTTAAGAGTCTAAAAATCAAAGTGGAATCCCAGAAGGGGTGTAGATTTTGTTTTCCTACTTATTTCTGGATAATCTCAATTGATAATTGAAGATCAATTTCATTTTGTGGCTTAAAACTTCATCTTCAAGACATTATTTTCAGTAAGACCAAGAGAGTGAAGTAAGAAACACTTGAAGGTTGCCAAACACCCTCCAAGTGAACAGAGAAGAAGAAAAACACATCAAAATGAATACTGGAGCAGAAGAACCAACAAAAAGAGGCGAAGCAGTGCTCCAGCCTGGACGGCATGGAGAGATGGCAAGGGGGACTCCTCTCCCTGGGTATGAAGAGACAGCACTGAATAAGCCTTGGTGGAATTCTGATGCAATATAGTTCAGGTTGCAGGGGAAAGAACACAGCCAACTTGGTCTAGCCCAAGCAGGGTAAAAATGGAAACCAATGCAATAGGGAATAGACAATCGGAGAAGGAACTTGGCCCAACAAGATCTAGCATTGGAAGGATTGGGAAGAACCCAATTAGAATCAAATTCTACAAAGCTTCACACATCAGGTCAATCAGGCTGCTAGCAGTGCAGAGTGCTCAGTGAGTGCTCTGAGACCCAGATAGCTGAGCTGATCCCAGGCTTGGGATAAGTGTGAGACACTTTACCCTTTACCCCAGAACAGAGCTAAGCTTCAGCACAGAGACAAAATCAGGGGAAAATAACCACAAAGTGAACTAAACATAGAGAAAAAGCCTGATATGAGAAAAATATTTCAGCAAGAAAGAGACCATTAAAATACAAGCTCAGAAGAGAATAACAATACAAAACTGAAAATGTGTGAAATCTCCAAAGAAAATGTGTAAGGATGTCAAGCCTAAAATGATCCCCTGGAGATGCTCCAAAAAGGGTAGAAAAACTATTCATAAAAAACTTAGAAGAACAATTAGAAAAGAAAATGATAGAAGAAATCAACAGTTTAGAACAAAAACTTACTGAAGAAAACAGTCCCTAAAAAAGAAATACTCTGCCTCAAATAGGGAATTTCTTTTTTAAAACCTTTCAGAACTGCCTTTCTTATTCTAGCTAAATATAGCTACTGAATTATTTCATGCCAAAACCCATCAAGAATTCTTATAGATGAAACCAAAGAAAAATGCAAAATGCTCAGGAGTCAATATGTAGATGGAACTGCCTTTGGGAGCCAGCCTAATGCGATTTCTAATGCTTCCAGCAATGAAGATTGCCCACTGGTAAAGTTAGACTGGGGCCATATTCCTTGGAGGCTAGCCAGAAAAGTCACTGCTCTGTTATAGACAGTGGTAGACCGTTTGCTAAACTTAAGTGCTCCCATAAAAGAGAAGGATAACAGTACTCTGTGTTCAGGCATTTCAGGACCCCAAATTCAAGAAAGATAAGATGGCCCAGGAGAAAAGCGCCCCAGCAAAAGTGAATGGAAATCGTCTGGAATAATAAGTAAGTATAATCCAATGAGAGATCTTAATGACTGACTAGCTAGATGATGTAATTTTCTGAAAGGGAAACAAAAGTGCCTGAGGAATTGTACAGTAGTGGGATATGTCCCAAGGCTCACAGAGGTTGGCTAAAACCATGGATATAAATGAACACCTTCTGAGTCCATATATAATGTGATTTTCTCATATCTATATATATTCAAAAGCAAGTCAAGACATTAACCTGTGATGTCACTGATCCTCTGTGAAAATAAAATAAAAACCCCAACTCTGTCTCTCCATTTTAACCTTATCCTCAAGAGAGGAGACAGAGCAGTGAAAAAGCATCAAATATCCAGGGACAATGGAGCGATGAACTTAAGGACTTGTTTTTTTTATTTCCTGAAATTCTCCAGATTTTCTCTTTTTTTCTTTTTTCCACCTTTAACCACAGGTTAGTGAATCGGCAGATATGGGGTGCCCTACTGCCGTTATTTTCTTACTTATGGGTAGGTGGCATTATCAGGGAAGAAGATAAACATGCTCTAAAGAGGTGTTCCAGCCTGATTACTGTAATATGTTCACCTCTACATTTCAGGTAACAGGTGATATATTTTTAACAAGTTTATTTAATTAGTCCATTTAGAACATTTTCCCCTGGTTGCAAGACCTTGTTCCTTCCTTCTCCTCCCTCCACCCCCTCCGGTAGCCGATGTGCAATTCCACTGGGACTTACGTGTGTCCTTGATCAGAACCTATTTCCATATTACTGATATTTGCACTGGGGTGTTGCTTAGAGTCTCCATCCCCGATCGTATCCCCCACCCCAATGTGATCAAACAGTTGTTTTTCTTCTGCGTTTAACAGGTGGTATTTAAAGCATTTTCCCCAGAAAAGTTATTCTTTCTGATTCAGAATGGGAATCCTATGACTTGCTTAAACACTCAGAATGCTGTCCCATACACCTCGTGTTCCCACAGCCACCAGTGACATCCAGGTTCCTTTGGTTGCAGAGTATTTGTCTATAGCAAGGCAGGCACTTGTGGCATGGAGAAGGCACCCAACCATGCGACTTTACTGTCTGACATGTCTAGGAATGGTTGGTCTATATCCTTTAGGCAAAAAAAAATGACAAATTATTATAAAACAATAAAAATCCATCATTTGACTTATATCTAATAATGGATCGTCACAGATACTCTCTTTAGTCTTTACGCTGTCTCTAAGATATCTAGTGGGAAGAGTGGAAGTTATACAGCAGAGGGTTACTCATCATTTTTAGCACTTTCAGACATAATGCTCTATTGCAATGTGTTAAACCAGGATTTAAAGAAAAATAAGGCACATGCAATCAAATTGTTCTGAGTGAATGTATTGACATTTTAAAAATACATTTTATTTTCCCAATTACATGTAATAATAATTTTCAACATGTCTTTCCCAAAATTAAAGGATCCAAATGATCTGCCCCCTCCCTTCTCTTCCCTCTCCCAGAGATGGGAAGTGTAAAAATGGACCTATAGGCAGATATCATGAATGGTTTTAGTTCACTGGATAAAGGTGGGATCCCAGTGAAATATTGGGTGGGTTATGGGGGCAGGAACTCAGTGTGAGAGAGAAAGCCTATGGGAGAGAAGAAATGGCAGCTCCTTCTCTCTCACCAAGTGCCAACAGGCTGACAGTTATCACTGGGTGCCTCTTGGGGAAATGGCTGAGGAGATGAAATGGGTCTCCCCCTAGTCAGCCCCCTTGCAGATGGCTTCAAAGCCTTTCTCTCAGAAAGGGCGCCGAAGACCAAGAGGATCCTCAGAATTTCCTCAGAACACTTTTTTTGTGCCACAAGCCCTTGCTTCTTCAACTGTCCCTCAACTGCTTTTCAGTCGTTTCCTTGAGAATTCCAAATCGCCGTGCCTCCATCCAAACATAAGCAATTGGATTTGGGTTATAGATCTTACATGTATTAAATAAAACACAAATGGACTAAAGTGACAAGTGGCATACTTTTATTTGAATTCTTTCTTCAATAGTTCTTTCTCCGGAGATGCATAGCGTTGTTCTTCGTCATAAGTCTTCCAGAATTATCCTAAATTACATATCACTGAGAATAACTCAATTTTTCACAGTTGGTCACCAAACAAAATCGCTGTACTGTGTACAAATGTCTCCTGGTTCTATTTATTTTACTCTACATCAGTTCATGTAGGTAGGTCTTTCCAACTTTTTCTGAAATCACCTTGCTCATCACTTCTAGTAGCACAATAGTATTCCATCACCATCATATACCATAATGTGTTCAGCTATTCTCCAAATGACATGCATACTTTCAATTTCCAATTGTTTGCCACCATAAAAAGAGATGCTATAAATATTTTTGTACAAGTAGGTTCTTCTTCCTCCCTTGTTTTAATCTCTTTGACATACAGTGCTAAAAGAGGATAGTTTTATAGTCCTTTTAGCATAGTTCCAAATTGTCCTCCAGAATGGTTGGACCAGTTCACAACTCTACCAACAAAGCATTAGTGTCCCAATTTTGCCACATCCCCTTCCCTCCCACATTTATCAATTCCCTCTCCTGTTATATTAGCCAATGTGATAAGTTTGAGGTGGTATCTCAAAGATGTTTCAATTTGCATTTCTTTAATCAAGAGTGATTTAGAACATTTTTCATATGATTATAGATAGCTTTGATTTCTTCATCTGAAAACTGCTTATTCATATCCTTTGGCCATTTGTCAATTGGAGAATGATTATATTCTTATAAATTTGACAGTTCTCTCTACCTATGAGAAATGAAGCCTTTATCAGAGAAAATATAAATATTTTCCTCTATTTATTTTTCCCATCTAATCTTGGGTACTTGGGTTTTGTTTGTACAAAATCTTTTAAATTTAACATATTCAAAATTATTCATTTTACATCTTATAATATTCTCTATCTCTTCTTGATCATAAGTTCTTCCCTGCTCTATTGATTCATCATGTAAACTATTCCATATTCTCCTAATTTCCTTATGACCTTACCCTTTATTTCTAAATCATATACCCATTTGAACTTATCTTGGTATAGGTATATATACCTAGATCCTGCCATATTGTTTTCCAGTTTTCTTAGCAGTTATTGTCATATAGTGAGTTCTTATCCCAAAAGCTGGGATCTCTGGGTTTATCAAACACTGTTACTATGGTCATTTACCCCTTGTATATTGTATATCTAATCTATTTCATTCATACATCACTCTATTTCTTAGCCAGTGCCAAATTGTTCTGTTGATTACTGCTTTATAGAACAGTTTGAGGTCTAAGTTACCTTCCTTCACATTTTTCCCATTAATTCTTGACCTTTTGTTCTTCCAGATGAATTTTGTGATTTTCTTTATAGTTCTACAAAATAATTTTTAGTAGTTTTATTTGTATGGCACTAAGTAAACTAATTTAGGTAGAATTAACACTTTTATTATATAAGTTCAGCCTACCCACAAGCAATTAATATTTTTCCCACTTAGATCTTTCCTATGTTAGACCTGACTATTTGCATGAAAAGTCCTTTGGAATTGTGTACATAGAATTAATTCCCATTTTTGTCTTGGCAAGTAGACTCCCGGTTATTTTATATTGCCTAGAGTTATTTTAAATGGAATTTCTCTTTCTATCTCTTGCATCTGGACTTTGTAAGCAATATATATATATATATATATATATATACATATATATGTATATATATATAGAAATGCTAATGATTTATGTAGGATTATTTTATAACCAACTTTCTTAAAGTTATTATTTCAATTAGTTTTTAGTTGGTTTTATAGGATCCTCTAAGTATGCTATCATATCTTTAAATTGTGATAGTTTATTCCTTTTTGTCTACTTAATTCCTTCAAATTCTTTTTTTCTTTTCTTACTGCTAAAGCTAGAATTTCTCAAATAATATTTAATAATAATGGTGATATTGGGCATCCTTGATTCACCTCTGATTTTATTGAAAAGACTTCTAGCTTATCCCCATTACAGTTAATTCTTTCTGATGGTTTTAGATAGATAATACATTTCATTTTAAGGAAAGTCCTAATTTATTCCTGTACTTTCTCATGTTTTTAATGGGAATGGGTGTTATATTTTGTCAAAAACTTATTCTTCCTTTAGTGAGATAATCATATTATTTCTGTTAGTTTAGTCAATTATACTGATAGTTTTCCTATTTTAAACCAGCTCTATATTCCTGGTATAAATCCCATCTGATAATAGAGAATGATTCTTGTGCTATATTGCTGTAGTCTTCTTGCCAATATTTTACTAAAAATTTTTGCATTATTCATCAAAGAAATTGGCCAAAGTGTTCAATCTCCTTCCGCCCCCAAGATGGAATTATTTAAATAGATGGGATTATTTAATTATTCTATTTCCCTTTTTGCTTGTCTGGGCAATTTGTATCTTTGCAAATATACATCCATTTCACTTAGATTGTAAGATTTATTGGCATATAATTGGGAAAAATAGATCTTTTTTTGTGAATTCACCCTTTTCATTTCTGATACTGGTAATTTGATGTTCTTCATTCTTTTTTAAAACTAAAATTAGCCAATGGTCTATCTATTGTATTTAATTTTATTCATAAAAACCAACTTTTACTCTTATTTATTAGTTTAATTGTTCTCTAATTTTATTAATTTCTTCTTTAATTTTTAGGATTTCCAATTTGGTTTTTAATTGAGTATTTTTTTATTTGTTCTTTTTCTAGTATTTTTTTTTACTTCATGCCCAATTAATTCATCTGTTTTTCCTCTATTTTTCTTATACAAGCACTACTTTTGTGTATTTCATAAATTTTGATAAGTTGTCCCTTCATTGTAATTTTTAACAAAATTATTGATTGTCTCTATAATTTATTCTTTCACCCACCTATTTTTAGAATCAGATTAGTTTCCAATTTATTTTAATAGAAATAATTTGACCTTATTTCATCCCTTAAAATTTCTTTCTTGTTTACCCTTTCATACATCTCTTGAATCTTATATTTGAAAATCATATTTTCTGTTTAGGTCTAGTCTTTTCATCAGGAATGAATATAAATCTTCTATTTTATTAAATGGCCATTTTCTCTTGAAAGAATATACTCAGTTTTACTGGGTAGGTGGTTTTTGTATGTATTCTGGAATATCATATTCCAAATCTTCTTTTCCTTTAATGTAGAAGCTGCTAAGTCTTGTGTAATCCTGCCTTCATGATATTTTAAGTCTTCTTGGCTAATTTAAATTCTTTCTACCAGGCCTGAGAGCTCTGGAATTTGGCTATAAAATTCCTGAGAGTTGTTATTTGGGAATCTATTATTAGATGATAGATGGATTCTTCTAATTTCTATTTTACCCTCTTGTTCAAGAATAACAGGGCAATTTGGGGGGATAATTTCTTGTAAAACAATGTCATAGATTTCAGGTAGCCTGGTACCTCTTAAGTTGTCTTCTGGATCTAGTTTTCATTTTAGTTTCTTTTCCAAAGAGATATTTCATATTTTATTCTATTTTTTCTTCTTTTGATTTTGTTTTGTTGTTTCTTAAAGACTTGTGAAGCCATTAGCCTTCATTTACCCAAATCTAGTTTTGAGTAATTATTTTCTTAAGTTAATCTTTGAACCTTCTTTTCCATGTGCCCAATTTTGCCTTTTAAGTTGTTCCTTTCTTCTTGCATTGCTTTCATTTCTTTTCCTCATTTTCTCTTGCCTCTTATTTGATTTTTGAATTACTTTTTGAACTCTTCAAGAATAGAAAAAACAATTCCCATTTTTCTTTGAAGTTTTGCATATAGCTGCTTTGAATTTCAATGATCCCTTCAGATTTTGTGCCTTCCTCTTCTTTGTCTCCATAATACTTTTCTATGGTTAGGTTTTTTCTTGTTTTTTGGGGGTGGTGGTGGTGGTGAGGGTTGGTCATTTCCCTAGCATTTTTCTTGATTTTTATTTCTATCTTCTAGGTGATCTCAGTTCTCATGGTAAAGGAGACATTCTCTTAAATTTCACTTTTTCCTTGCTGCTACTCTCAGCTCTAGTTCTTGGTTTTTTCAAGTTTTAGTTCTTTTGAGGTGGTCTGATGGTCTATGATCTGGGAAGTCAGAAAACTGCCTTCCATTGGTGATTCAGTCTCCCTCAGTGCCTTCTAATGATTTGAAAGACCTAGCTTATTGGTTTGCAAGGTCTCACCTTGAGCTTGGCCTGGGCCTCCTGGCCTCACTGTAGGTTTATAGCATACAGGCACACTATGGACTGAATTGTATTGGGGTTTGGGGCCTCCCTGAAGCCTTGGTCTGTGGCTCTGGAATTCTCCTTGGGCTTGCGTGAGGGCTTAGAGCTTCAAGGAGTGGGCTTGAGGATGCTCTGCTATTGGCTTAGGCAGGATCTTAGGGTCTTGATGTTGGCTTAGGCCCAGGTTTAAAATCTTGAGCAGAAGGTGTGGATTAGGGGTGGGGCTTCAGGTTGACTTTTACCAGTACTCCTTGGTATGACCATGCTATGGGCTGCACTCCCCATTTGTCCCAGTGAAACAGACCCTCTCCATCCATCTTACAAGTTGTTTTCAACAGAACAGTTGTCTCACTCCATTACTTTCTTTGTTCTGTCATTCCAGTATTTGGTTTGAAATATTATTTAAGGTTGATTGGAGAGGATTCTTATAGGGGTTTGAATTTTTTCCATACCTCTATTCTATTATTATTATCTATTATTGATAATACCCTGATTATAATCAATAGGTTTTTGAACTAATAGTATATAGCATATTTTATTAATTAAACTAACTTATAATTCATTTTAAAATCTTTAAATTTTGTAATTAATTCATAATACTAGTTCAGAAATACATGTAATGCAACTTATAATTAAATAAACATTCCATTTTAAATAAACCAATAGAGGTATATGGCTTTTAAAAATGTCCACTCTTATAGGTCTACAGTTTGGGATAATTTCCTGCTAAATCCTAACATATTTTATTAAAGAATGGTTAGTGACCATATTAGATGGCTCAGTGATAAAGCATTGGGCATGGTAACAGAAAGACATCTGTTCATATATGAGGTCGGACAGTTAAATAGCTCTCTGATCCTGGACAAATCACTTAATCTCTATTTGACTTAGTCCACTGGAGGAGGAAATGGTGTTCTCTTCACTAGAAATCTTCAAAATAAGAATGGATGATCATTTATTGACTATGTTGAAGAGAAGAGTCTCATTTTTGTCTTTGAAATTTCTCCTAATTTTGAGATTCTGTGAGGTTTTTTAGAAAGGACACTTAAAAGGATTTTCATAAAAGAGTAAGTAATGAAAAAAAAAAGACTATGATGAATAAAAAAGAAACCTGAAAAATCCATGAAAATCAACAAAGATTATAGTGGAAAATGGAATTGTACATCATGCAGAGCAACTAAAAGTATAGACTCAAAAAAATCACAAAATTATACAAATAATTTGAAGACCCAAATCAAAGAACTGGATTATAGATGCAAAAATGTCAGGATTTATAATATCTTAGAGAACTTGGAAAAATAGAAGACTAAAGATTATATTTCAGGAAATCATCATGTAAAATTTTCCAGTTGGCAAAAACAACCTGAAAAATACAACAGAATGCACAGGGCATTATCAAGGAAAAAGCCAAGATTTAATATGCTTAGACACAACATGAATTACCAGGGCCAAAAAAATTTATTACCAAGTGGCTAGCTTACTGGCAATGAGTTCTTCCACACTTAGCTAGGTTTGTCCTCAGAAAGCAAACTCCATCTGTTGCCAGGATAATATTTGAAGTGTTTCCAGAATAGCAAATCCTGCCAGAGCTTTTATTCTGTTGGCATTACTTTTTAGAACCTAAGGTCACCACCTCTTCTTCCCTGCCACAAAGAGTAATTGGCATAAGATTTTTATTCTTGCTGTAAATAGAACTATATTCAAAATTATACAAATTTGACATAGTTTTACAATGTGCTAATGAATTGCCACCTGCTGCTTATAGGGGTTTTCTACTAGCACAAAACATTTTTAAATACAAGAAACTAACAAAAGAAAAAGGGTAAATGAAAAGAAAAAATACTTTCTCCTCTCCTAAAGGAAAAATCTAGTTCCAGATAGACTCCCAGAATATGAGGGGTTTGTCCAAAAGTTATGCAGGACCTTGGTATCAATTGGAAATGCTCCCCTCACCCATATTGTGGGAAACTAGTACTGATCTGTATGAAAATTCCTCCCCTGAGGCATCAATGTAGGATTTTAGTGAAGGGAAGGAAAGGTTTGATTACAAATCAAAAGTCCTAGATTCTTGACCCAGCTCTACCACTTACTAGCTGTGTGCCTTTGATTTGCTACGTAATTAATAAAATTAAACAGCTTAACCTAGATATTTTCTGAGTTCTTTTTCACCTTAAAATTCTATGATTTTTAACTCAGTTTCTTCACTTGCAAAATGGACATTTCTGTCTACTTTGCAAAATTTCTTCAAGTGAACAAGCAAACTCCAGGCTTCAGGGATACAAAGACAGAAGAGAATACATTTTCAAACATAAGAGGATGATATTCTAATGTGGACAACAACACATAAGTATTTAGACAAATGCAAACCACAGAAAAGTCAATATAAGATTACCTTGAAAGAGAAGGCACTTGCAGCTGGTAGGACCAGGAAAGGCCTTCTGAAAAAAGAGGTTAACTGGGTCATGCCAGGAAATCCAAGATGTAAAGATAAGGAAGTTTATAATTCTAAGAGGAGGGGAACAGCAAGTACAAAGATGGAAGATGGAATGTTGTGTGTAGATAACCACAAATAGGAGAGTATGGATTTATTTAAGTATGGATGGAAAAGAATAATGAAGAAGAAACTAAATTACTAAAAATTTAGTTCTTTTTAAAAAAAACTAATTAACATTCAATTTTTAAAATTTGTATTTTTTATAATTTAACTCATCAAAATGTATTGATAAGACATTTATGTTTGTAAAATATAATTATAAATTTTTATACTTTTATACATTTTTATATTTTCCAAGTTCTCTCCTTCCTTTCTGCCCCATCTCCACACATTGAAAAGGCAAGCAATGTGATATTAATTATAGATGTGAAATTATACGAAACATATTTACATATATGGCATGTTATAAAACAACAACAATAAAAAGCAAGAAACAAAGAAAATGAAAAAAGTATGTTTCAATCTGCACTTGAGTTCATCATTTCTCTCTGGAAATTGATGTTATTTTTCTTCATGAATACTTTGGGATTGTCTTGGATCCTTGTCTTCATCAGAATAGCTAAATCTTTCAGGGCTAATCATGCTTCCAATATTGCTGTTATTGTGTATGATGTTCTCCTGGTTCTTTTCACTTCATTTTACATCCATTCATGTAAATTTTCCTTGATTTTTTTGCTTATCTTGCTTATCATTTCTTTTTTGTTTGTTTTTCTTGTCTACGTGTTATTTATGTTTTCTTTTTTAAAAATTGTTAGTAGAATTTATCCATAAGTGTACCAGCCCTTCACCATCCTTCCTGCATCATAGAAGGCATTGTCCTAGACACAGATATGATCATAAAAATTGTCATTCATGTTTCCAACTTCCAGTTCACTCTCTGGAGACAAAATTCACTATCTTTCAAGCCTTCTCCAACACATAGGTAGGTGCTCAATCTTGTATGATGTGACTGTGGCTCTACAATTTTTGAATGGTTTCTTTCTGGCTGCTTGAATTTTTCTATTCTTTGACTTGGGAACTCTAGAATTTGACTACACTATTTCTGAGGGTTTTTATTTTGGGATGTCTTTCAGGTGGTAAGTGGTGGATTGTTTGGGTTTCTATATTAACCTCTGGTTTTAGGATTTTTAAGTACTTTTCCTTGATAATTTCTTAAAATGTGATATCTAGGCTCTTTCTTTCATGGTGGCTATCAGGTTAGTACAGTAATTCTCAAATTATGTCTTGATCTATTTTTAGGTGAGTTGTTTTTACTTTTGACTTTTTTCATTACTTTTATTTTGTTTTATTGTTTCTTGATGTCTCTTGGAGCCATTGACTTTCACTTGTCCAATTCTAATTTTTGAGGAATTATTTTTATCAGTGAAGTTTTATATCTATTTTTTCACATGGCTAATTTTAAAGTGTTTTCTCCAGTATTTATTTTGTGCTTCTTTTGCTGTTAATAGTTTTTATAGATACTTTTCTTTTATCTCTCTCATTTCTTGTCCCAATTTCCTCTACCATGTTTATTTGTTCTTGAAAATCATTTTTTTTAGTTCTTGCAAGAATTTTTATTGGGCTTGGGTTTAATTCTTATTTTTTCCCTCTGAGGCTTTGCTTGTAACTATTTTGCCACTGTTATCCTTTTCTGAATTTATGCCCAGATCTTCCTTGTCATCCTGGTAGCTTTTTATGATTAGGTTCTTTTTTTTGGTATTTGCTCATTCTTCTAATGTATTTGTTGACTGTGAACTATATATTAAAGCTGAGCTCTACTTCCAGGATTTGGAAGGGGGAGCACTATCCCAAGTTTCAGGCTTTTTCACATTGCTATTTTCAGAAATAGTTCTTGGAGTTTGGAAGTTTGGTCCACTGACAAGATGGTGTGATCCAGAGAAAGGTATAGTCACTACTCTCACACTAATATCTTTTCCTAACTTAGTAAAGGCCCTGATCTTTTGGGACCCAAAGAGATACTGTTCCTCAGGGCTCATGCTCCTTTGGATTACAAACATTATTGTACCACAGGGGCCTGATCCCTTGAGATAAAAACAATATTGTTACCCAGGTCTTTGGCTCCCTCATGACTGCAAAACCTCCTCTTTGCTCTGTAATTGTGACCTGAAAGTTAGGATAAACAATGGACTTGCAAGATAACACCCTATTCTATTTTCAGTGCTAGCACAGGGGTCCCCTATAATCTCCTTCTGATCAGCTGCTAGATCCTTTTATAATCTCTGGCTTGAGAACTCCTAAAACTGCTGTTGCCGCTGTCACTGCCTTCAGGATACACATCAGACATTTCTGCCACCTGGACCTTGGAACAACCCTACCCTATTGTCTAGATATCTTCTTCCACCCTCCTAAGTTGTCTTAGGATAAGAAAACATCTCCCCAACTTTTCATCATCTCTGTTATTTCAGATCAATTTGAAGTGTTATTTTAAAGTTATTTAAAGGGGAATGCTAGGAGAGCTCAGCTGCTTTCTCCATGTTGTTATCTTGTCTTTGTTTTCCAAATTATGTTTCAATTTAAAATCTGAAGGTGGGGAAAAAGTGAAGATCATGGAGGTACTGCCTGGATCTCATTGGTTCATCATATTGTGCTGAGGATCCAGGGAATCGCAAAACAGCACAAAAGGGAAATCTTGAAGTATGAACCACCCATTTCATAATTTTACCTATGTCTCCTTTGTGGAGTGTATAAGTGGAAATTTTCTACCTTTGGACTATATTCACCAGAATTCCTTTTGTATCTCCCAGCGTCCCTTTCCCTTCGTCCTCACATTTACATTTGTGATTGTTTATAACTTTCTGTGGCTCCTCCCTCTTTCTCTTCTTTATGAAGGTTGTGGTCTAGTTAGGCAGGTTTTACTGTAGTTTTTCTTTAATAAATCTTATAAATATAATACTTGAGTTATTGTATATTATTTTTAATCTTTACAGGAATAATCTTTTTTCTGATATACTTCTCCTAAAACTAGGGGAAAGTGATTTGTTTTTCCTCTGATTTTTCATAACATTTCATCTGTATCCACTTACACATTTCTGTATACTGCTCATATCTGAATCATTATCCTTTGTACAACTGTCCTTCTCCTCCTATTAGAGATTATACTCTTAGTGAATAATGTTTATTCTTGTAGCAGTAGTAGTAAAGTGGTAGAGATGATACTTAAAGCGAATAATTGCAGAGTTCTTTAAAGTGCATGAAATCCATAAAGTACATTATCTTCTTTGATCCACACTATCTAGTTAAATGCTTTACATTGTGAGAGAGAAAGAAAGAAAGAAAGAAAGAAAGAAAGAAAGAAAGAAAGAAAGAAAGAAAGAAAGAAAGAAAGAAAGAAAGAAAGAAAGAAAGAAAGAAAGAAAGAAAGAAAGAAAGAAAGAAAGAAAGAAAGAAAGAAAGAAAGAAAGAAAGAAGAAGGAAGGAAGGAAGGAAGGAAGGAAGGAAGGAAGGTAGGAAGGAAGAAAGAAAGAAAGAAAGAAAGAAAGAAAGAAAGAAAGAAAGAAAGAAAGAAAGAAAGAAAGAAAGGAAGGAAGGAAGGAAGGAAGGAAGGAAGGAAGGAAGGAAGGAAGGAAGAAAGAAAGAAGGAAGGAAGGAAGGAAGGAAGGAAGGAAGGAAGGAAGGAAGGAAGAAAGAAAGAAAGAAAGAAAGAAAGAAAGAAAGAAAGAAAGAAAGAAAGAAAGAAAGAAAGAAAGAAAGAAAGAAAGAAAGAAAGAAAGAAAGAATTTCCCATTTCCATCTGTTTGAGTTCCTGTGAGATCCTGTCCCATGTGTTTCCTGATTGTGAGAGAAAGCTACCAGTACTCAGGAAAGCCTGTCTGTGGGGAAAGCCCAGAGAAAGAGCCGGAGTTCAAGCTATCATCTATTTGGCAAACTTTAAATGTGTCTACCATTCATTTGGAGGACCAGTTAGGTCAGGTAAGTTAGATAGTGCAGGTGTATCGAGAAAGAGAATAGTGAAAGGCAGCTGGAAGAACTTTGAAGACAGTTTCTGGCAAAGCCCCCAGAGCTGGGAGGGTGAGCTGGGCACTCCTGGGTTCCTGGTCCTCCCTTTCTTGTCTACGTGAAGATTAATAAACCTCATCTTTCACCCATTTGTCAAGCAGTCAGATAGCGTTTGGGCCTCCACTGGCCCTCAGGCCTGCCCTCCCAGTGGTGTACCCAAACTAAACAGAGCGCTTGTATAAAGCTTACCATCCAAATTCCACAATTTCAAAATTTGGGAGGAACGTTTTGGGGGGTGATTTCATCGATAAAAGGAATTCCTGCTGAGAAACCTTCTTCACCTCTAAGAGTCGTAATTCATTGATCACTTTGTCGGGCTGAGCTTGGTTCAGTTTGAATTTAGTCGGGAGGTCCCACAGGAAGGAATCCGAGCAGTGAGGCCATGAAGGGTGAAGTACCTGCTGAAAGAGGCTGATGCGGATCTGGTGGAAGGACAGGCACGCTGTCCACTCCATCACCGCGAAGATGTGATCTGACCCCGTCAC
Source organism: Monodelphis domestica (assembly GCF_027887165.1). Taxonomy (NCBI): domain Eukaryota; kingdom Metazoa; phylum Chordata; class Mammalia; order Didelphimorphia; family Didelphidae; genus Monodelphis; species Monodelphis domestica. The sequence goes on from NC_077234.1 coordinate 250,510,052, forward strand.
TGTCGGCGAATAAGTGACCGAAGGAAGGGAAAAGGAGCCAGGCGGCCCCTCTCCTCCAGCCCGTAAAGCTGCCTTCCGTGGGAAGAGCTCAGCCCTTTGAGGCACGCTTTCTCCAGGCGCCTGATGCTCTCCGATCGCGATGGAGCTCATTTGAAGGATCAACCCGTATTTGAGGTTAAGAGCTCAGCGGAGAGCGTCAGCTGCTGATGGGGAGCGTCAAGCTTTTAAAAGTTTTGGCATAAGAAATACTTTCCTGCTGGAGCCCATAAACGGGTACTTTGGGAAGCATTTGCTGAGTAGGTTCCCTTTCATGGAAAGGTTGCGGGAAGCGGGACACGCATCAAGCCCAGATGAGGAGCCTGCTCTGCAGCATCTCAATGTGGCGGGCTCGCATCCTGAAATGTAACAGACTGCCAACGACATCCTGCTCATCTCAAGGAAGAACATAGTGCTATTCTTACGGATTTCTTTTGAGCTTGAGTAAGCCTATATTTTATAGCTGTGAAGAGCTATCCACCCTGAGTGGCCATCAGGGTATTATGTAAAGATGGCAAGTAAGGGGAAATCGGAGGAAACAGTCCGGTAAATATTTACAGAGATCTCAACGATAAAGATTTTCTTGACATTCGTCTCTATACTACTTTTGCCTACTCCTAATTCTGCCTCCTGGGGCCATGCGGATCAAATGAAATCCCTTTTATTATTATTATTATTTAAATTTATTTTTATTATCTACTTAGTAACTACCACCATCACCAAAAAAATTAACTAAACAAAAGAATAAAAATGATGTGCTAAATGACAAACTCCATTCTTTAAATAACTTGCTTAAAATATGTAAGTTATATATTTTTGCTAATATAAACCTCCTCTGCTTTTGAGTTCCTTTTGGATTTGTTTTACTTGGATGCATTTTTCTCTTGATTTTGTGGTTGTTTTTAAAAATATAATCATGGTATGCATTATTGTTATTCTTTTTTCATCTCTTCATATGTTTTCTTTATACTTCCAATATTTGTCATTTCTTATAATACAATCCATTACATTCAAATATCACAATCTATTCAGTCATTTCTCCCTTTCATTGCATTTTTTGTTATTTCCAATTATTTTGTTATAACAAAGCTTCCATGAATATTTTCATACATACATAGCTTTTACTCCCTCAATCATGCCCTTAGGGCCTAACCCTACTAATGAGATCCCTGGGTCAATAAACATGAACAACTTTATAGCTCTTAATGGATATTTCCATCGTTTTCTTTTTTTTTTTAACAAATTCAGTGTCTCAGCTATGTAATATTAGGACTGTTTCTCCATGTTCCTGTTGACATTTAGTTTAATTAGTTTAGTCCATCTGATTCTCACTTAACATGTATTATCAGGACTATCTTTTGCCAGATTTGTCCATAGGTAGCGGGTCAAGGAAGTTCATTCCCTCCCCCCCTGAGTAGCTTGACCCGTCCATCAACATCCCTCACTTAACACAGTTATGCCAAGTTTTGCATCTGTGTATGTGCTGTACGTCCATAAAGGTGAAAGCTTTAGGCTTTTGGCTTTGGAACTAACATGCAAACAGAGCAGGCAGGTAAGGGCGAACGAGGAAGGGCCTGGCAGGCTGGGCAACTCATGGTCAGGTCACTTAGAGGAATGAGAAGATTTAAAACTATGATAATAAACTAATAAACTTTATAAAATGTATACCTGGGTAGAAATACTAATTCAGTTCTTACAGTAGGAGAGACAATCTGTTGCCAGGACCATACTCTTTCCAAAACAAGTCTTTTTGGCTTAGCCATATCCAGTTGAACTTTTGTTCTGGTATCAAACCCCTCAGAAATGCAGGATTACCTCTACAGTAGGATAAGTGTTAAAGGAAAACTTTTTCAGAATATTTATTGTCTCTAAGTCACTGTTGTCCCCACAGAAACCATGTCTGGATTCTGTATATGTTCAGGCATAGATCTATGCTACTAGCCTCATCTCATGCAGGTTTGTGGCAGCTCTCCAAATCTCCATCTTTTCTATTTCTCTAAGGTTCTATTCAGCTTCCTAACTTCTTTCTTATTTATTGGGGGGGGTTGGTAGATTGAACTAGTTCTAAGAGGGGAAAATTGAAGTCCCCTGCTATTATTATTCTGTGATGTATTTCCATATGTATCTCTTTTAGTTTGGGTGTTGTACCCTTGGTGCATACAGGTCTAACACCTAAGCTTCATTATCCATAATACCCCCTCCAATATAATATAGTTATCCTATTCATCCTTTCAACTATATCCATTTCAGATCTAACTCTGGCAGAGATCATGACTGCTTCAGCCTCTCACCTTCACTCTCTGTTTGACTCTCATTTTCGTGTGTTTCTGGTAGACAACACACTGTCAGGTCCTGGTTTTTATTTTTTATTTTTCTTATTTTTTTTAAAAAAACCCTTACCTTCTGTTATAGAATCAATACTGTGTTTTGGTTCCAAGGCAGAAGAGCAGTAAAGGCTAGGCAATGGGGGTCAAGTGACTTGCCCAGGGTCACACAGCTAGGAAGTGTCTGAGGACAAGGTCCTGGTTTTTAATACTTTCTTCTACTCATTTTCTTCTGAGGTGTGAATTCATCCCATTACAGTCAATGTCATAGTTACTATTGTGCATTCCTATCTACTCTGTTCCTCCTCAGTGTTTGTCCCCCTTCTTCCTTTATTTCTGTTGTATCCCTATTCAGATGTGCAATTTCCTTTGGTCTCTACCTCTCCTATTCAAATCCCTTCCCCCAAATACTGCCCCATTCTCTCCTCTTGCCCTTCTAGTTCCAAATTGGCTCAGCTTTCCAAAAGACATTCATTCCCTCAGTCCCACAGGGAGACCCCCAGTTTCTTATTCTTTCCCCCATCCATCCTTTAAATTTTCCCAAAATCTCTTCCTTATATCCCAGCTGTAAATCCTACTTTTTCATTCTCTTATCCGTTCACCTTATCCTTGTACCTCTTAATATGTACTCACATATAGGTATCCCTCACTTCCATCTCTTTCCTTATCCCCTTGTCCTTTTTTCTCTTAACCCACCTTTCCTTCTCTTATACCCTCAGTCAGTTCCCTAAAAGGATTTTCAGTATCCTCCTCATCCTATCCCTCTTTCCTCCCATTTCTCTGTATGTTAAGAAAAATTAACCTTTCTAATTGCGTATCTTGTTCTCTCTTTATCCCAAGTCTGCTGAAAATTAATTTTTAGCACTTCCAGCCCTTCACCCCCTTGTTCCTTTCTACAGGGCAGTTCCTCCATTCATTCCTCCTCCACATAAGATAGTCAGTTCACCCTATCTCCTGGTTTATTCCACTACTCTTCCACCATATTCCATTCCCTTAACCTCTTCCATCTATACGTGCCCCTTCAAAATATCAAGACAATGATGCCATACTTAGGGGCCATAGATGACATTTTCCCATATCAGATTCAAACAATGTGTCTTTTTGTATTGTTTAGGAGGGGTGTATGGGGTGCTCAGGGAGGAGTAATATCTTTGGTATGGAGGGCTTGTCGTGCCCTCCTAGGGCAGCTCTCCAGCCTCTGACCCTCACCTGACACCCAGCTCTCACGTGTGGCTCCCAGTAGCTGCTAGCAGCGGCCACACCCCAGGCAACGGCTTTGACAAGCTGGCTAAACCTTGTGAGGGTAGCCATGGGGTCTTCGTTGACCCCTGGTGAACCAGGGCTTTGCTCACCCAACATGTGAAGACTGCTTTGGCGGAACAGATGGAAGAAACTAACAAGAAGGTTCAACGGCTGAGAGGGCGATGCAGCAAAGCACTGTGGAGTGCTCAGGGTGTGTTGGAGCACAAAAGACAACACGGCCATCCAATGCATCTGAGGAAGTCTCCAGATGTAATGACTTTTCGTGCCACTGGACCCAGGCTTACAATGCCGAGAGAGTGGGACTGTCTTTGTGCATCGACTCTTCCACTTAAATCTTCACTCACAAGTGTCTTTGTGCACAAAAACACACAAAGACAATCGTCATCCTTGGTTACCAAGAGACTACTACTGTATTGTTTAGAATTAGTTTTCATTACCTTTGTATGTTTCTTATAGATAAAATTTTCTGTTGAGGGCTGAATTTTTCTTCAGGTATAGTTGAAACTCCTTTAGTTCATTAAATATCCATTTCCCCCTTTTATAGCAATGCTCATTTTTGCTGGATATGCTCTTCTTGGGTCTAAGTCCAGTTATTTTGCTCTGTGAAATGCTGTGTTCCATGTCCTGTATTCTTTTAATGTTGTAGCTGCTATATCTTGTGTTACTCTGACAGCAGCTCCACAGTATTTAAATTTTCTCCCTTGTTGCTTTTGTATTTTCTCCTTATCCTGGGAGCTATGAAACTTAACAATGATGTTCCTGTATATTTTCATCTTTGAATCTGTGATGTGGTGATCAGTGAATTCTTTCAATTTCTATTTTCTCCTCTGATTCTAGAATTTCTGGGGAGTTTTCCTTGATAATTTCTTGGAGTATGGTTTCTAATTTTTTTATTGTAACTTTTCATGAATCCAACTATCCTTATGTTGTCTTTTCTTGATCTATTTTCAAGGTTACTTGTTTTGTGATGAGATGTTTTATATTTATTATTATTATATTTATATTATTTTCTATTATTTCATTCTTTTGTCTTACAAAATCATTAGCTTCCTTTTGTCCAATTCTAGTTCTTAATAGAGTATTTTTCTCTGTGAGTTTCTAGATCTCTTTTTCCATTTGGGTGATTATTCCTTCATAATGTTCTTGATTTTCTTGCATTATGCTTATTTTTTCCCAATTTTTCCTCCACTTGTCTTATTTGGTTTTTGAGGTCTTTTTAAATCTCTTCTGAAAGCTCTTTTTGAGCTTGTGGCTATTGTATTTCTTTGCTGTTTTGGAAGTAGGTATTTTTACTTCATTGTCTTGAGTTTGAGCCAAAGTCTTCTCAGTTCCTAAAGTAGTCATCAATAGTTGTGTTCTTTCATACTTACTTGTTCCTTTTAACTAATTACTTAATTACTGTCTTAATTACTTTTTTCAGGAGGTCAAAGGTTCCAATTGTGTTGATAAATATTAACTCATGTTTCAGGACTTTGTGTATCTTTGTGTGTTTATTTTTCCCCTGGGTCCTATTTAGTTATTGAAATTTTTATAGTCCATAATCAGATGTACTTCTAGTCCCTGCTCAAACTCTAGTCTATGATTAACCTCAGGTGCTCCAACCAAAGCCTTAGAGTAGTTCTATGACTGCAACTGTAAACAGCCAGCCTGCCTGCCCCTATAGCAGTGATGGCAAACCTATGGCATGGGTGCCAAAGATGGCATGCAGAGCACTCTCTGTGGGCGTGCAGCTAGCCTTCCCACCCCTCAGAGTTCATTACCAGAAAGGCAGAGGGACTTGAGCAGAGCTGCTCCCCTTCTCCTCTTTACCATGCCTGATGACATTTTTTTACATCCCCCAACCCTCTGCCCAGCAGCCCAATGGGGGTGCACAGGAGGTAAAGTGCATGGCTCACAGACTACAAAGCTGGAGAGGAGCAGAGCACTCAGGCCACTCCCCTCCCCCTCTCTATACTTTCTGAGTACATCCCTCTCTTCACTTCTCCCTCTACCCAGGAGCCCAATTGCAGTGCTTTTTCCCTCTCCTGTGTGGGGTAAGGTGTAGGCAAGTGTGTGGGGTTGGGGAGTGAGGCCTAGCTCTCCATCTCTACAATGTTTGCTGTCATTGCCCTATAGTAACAACCAGAGGCTCTACTTTCCTTGGAGTGGAGCTGATGAGGCCCCAGTCCCACAGCAAACAGACTCAGCAGTGCACATCTTCCTCACTCCTTTTCCACCATCATAGCCCCAGAGAGAACAGATAGAACCATGCTTCTCAGGTCTTCAAAGTCCCCTCTTTGCAAAGAGGCTCATGTTTCTGCCTTTAGGGCCTGGTGCCTGTTGACTCTGAGGTATCCACTCCTTCAATCACTAGCCATGGGACATCTGGGGTCTCAAAGCAGTAGCAGGCAAGGCTACTCCAAGGGCTCTATATCTGAATTCAAGTTCCAGGCTTCCTTGGTTCAACACAAAGGTGAGATTGTTATTTCTGTCTTCAGGGGCTGCTTTGTGGATCCCCTCTGTTTGTTCTGTTCTTGCCCCAGGGTTTAGAGTTGTGGGACTGAGGCCAAAGAAGTTAGAAACATTTCTCCTTAGTTGCTCTGGGCTATTCAGTTTCACTCCATCTCTTTATTGGTCTTTGCCTTTTTTAGTGTTGATTTTTATGAAGTTATTTTTGGTTGTTTGTGGAGGTGTTTAGGAAGGCAAGAAAACTTCACATCCTATTCCACCATCTTCCCACAATGCATTTCCCTGTAATCCCTTTTCCATGTAAGAGTCCTACAAATAGTTTTTGATTAGAATGATGCCAAAGCCCTTTACCAATATAGTTCTTCTCTGAATCTTCTCAGGGCATAAATATCCTACCTAAATTGTAAATCCCAGGATAGAAAATAATACTCCAAATTTGATTTGAGAGTGGTAGAGTGCAGCAGAGCTTTCACCATCTGCCTCTTGTTCTGAGAAGGATGCTTCCCAAGGAGACTTAAGAGGACGGCTTTCATATCATTTTGTTTACTCATCTAGAGATTTTAATCCACTAAATCCCCAATATTTTGATAAAATATGAGAAGTAATGTGGCAGGATGTAAATTCAGGAAAATGAGCTAAAACTCATCACAATCTGTCTAATGATTATCTTCTCAGACTTATTTCAAATTATTCTTCCATTCTGTTTCAGTCAAACTGACCTGTTCAATGTTGTGTCCATAAACATTTTATCTCCCATCTTTGTGCCTTTATATAAGATCATAAAATCACCAATCTCAGAGTCATTCATGCCAGGCCTTTTTTAACAGGTGAGAAAACAGACAGATGAAGTGATCTGCCCAAGATCACCCATGCAGTCAGTATTGGACTCAGGATTTAAACTGAGGTCTTCTGACTATAAAGCCAGTAGCCTTTCTCACCATTTTCAATTACCTACAGTGTGCCTGGAAATCTCCATCTCTTGGAATCCCAAGATTGCTAAATAGTTTGGTTCAAGAGCCTCCCACTACAACTCTCCTTTGACCAATGCAATACACTTACCATATATTTTATCATGACTTATATGGGTACATATTTGCCACCATTAATCACAACCAAATAGAATACAAATTCTTATGGGGAAGTAACTCAGGAACTGCTCTGTCCGTCTGTCTCTCTTCCTTGTGGTTAACCTTCTAGCAGAGTCTGAAGCATAACAGATACTCTAAAATGCTTGCTGAGTTGAATTTAAAGTAGATTCAAATCCTACTTCAGACACTGGCTGTGATATCATGAGCAAATTTAACATAATTTTATTCACTTCAAGTCATCCATAATTAAATAATAATAACATGGTTTTATCCTTGCAAAATGCTTTACAATTTATAATATCTCATTTTATCTTCAAATATCAGGGGAGGCAGGTGCTCTTCTTAATCCTGTTTTACATTGAGGTTACTGAGGCACAAAACAGGTACGTTACTTGCATAGCTAGTAAATATCAGACGCTACATTTAAATTCAGACCTTCTGGTTGCAAATTTAACACTATTAGTACTGCAAATTTATAAAATATTAGTATAAATATCTGTAGTACAAGACTGTTAGGACACTCAAATGAGAAAATATACTTAAAGTACTTTTCAAGTTGTTTGCAAATTATTTTCAGCCATTACTATTTCTTTTTTCAGATTAGTTTCAGAGCTATGCTACCCCCAACTTGAACTTATAAAGCTATTTGTGTTTATCTTTAAGTTTATCTTATTTGAGTCGATCTAACATTGTAGACTTCTGAGATCAAATCTGTTGTCTCTCCATACTTTGTGTCTTTCACAGTGATAGGCACTTAATATATTTTAAAGCTTTATGATGATTTTAAAATGTGAAATTTGGGGGCACAATATTTACTATGACTGATGTACAGCTCTGAATCCTAACAATTTAGAATTACAGAATTCTGTTCTAAGAGAACATTAGCTTGTTTGGCTTCCTGTCATTCTGTTGACATGTGTAGTGCTTCTAAACCACCGAAACCCCCAAATCTTTTGATGAAATAGGAGAAGCCGTTTTGCATATTGGAAAGAGTATTAATTCAGGAAAATAAATTAAAATGCTTTACAATCTGTCTCCAAATGATCTTTCCCAGACATTTCAAATTACTCTGTCATAGGCAATGCCATATTATAGCCAAAGTGTCCTACTGGGTGCTGTTCCCCATGAATATTTGCCTTCCAACTACTGTGATTTTACATAGAATCAAAAAATCACAATTTTAGAGCTAAGAAAGACCTCAAATTTCAACCAAACCCATCCTGTTTGTTTGTAGATGAGGACTAGGGGCAACAGTAATCATCTAATTCAAATGTAGAAGCAATGAAGAAAGTACAGAAAAGGTTATTTGTGCTTGTTTTGTTTTTGATTCTTTGGTTTCTTTAAACTTTCAGTGAAAGAAGAATAGACCTAAAACTTAAAAATAAATAAAGGAGCAAATGATAGCGGAAGGGGGGAATAGAAATAGAAATAGTTTATCAATAGTTTTCTATCACATCACATACTAACTCATAGTATGCTCATTAGGCCTGCGTTGATACTTTCTAACTGTCAAACTAATGATTTGTTCATTTAACTAAAAGCAACTTCAGCAAATCAAAAGTGTATTCCAAAATCCTACAAATTAGCTTTGAGGAATAATGTATAAAAATAATCTTTATAGATAGATATAGATAGGACTTTTGAGCATTAGCAAATACCATGAACTGATATTGCTTAGTTTAAAATATGTCAGCACTGGTGATCCGTACTTACTGATTGTTGGTGGTCATTAGCCGTGTTTTAGGAAATCTTTTTTCTATTTCATTTGTCATCCTTTACTTAATTTAGAGGTTGTTACATATCTTCACTTCCCTGACACAGGTACTATAAGAGGAAATTTAATTAATTTTTTGTTACTTGTAATGATTCCTCTATAATAGTTTGATAAACTCAAACTGTGATTTAAGTAAGATATAATAGTAAAAGGAATAATATGAAGAACGTCTGCAATGATAAACGTGCTTGAACATTTCCCCCTTTTCTCCTTGCCACACATTCCAGAGGATGTGACCGAGGAAACTGGGCTCTTAGTGTGACATGGCCATAACCAAGTGACCCTAGAAGAGAAAGAGGCGGCCCACTCATAATCCTCTTTACTGGAATTTATTAACTATTTTAGTAAATTGTTCCCAACTCACTTAGGAACATGTTCTACATGTTCTCCTTGTTAATAGCTCCATTAAGCAATATTCCAAATCCTATCGAAGCTTTCTTATGCAGACATCAGATGTGTCTGCCAAAGTCTGAGCATGGTGGCAGACCTCAGATTTTGTATTTGTGCCCACAAATAACAATCGTATCTTTGGCTTGGGAATATGGCCCAAGTGTTTGTAGAGTAGCCACTTGGGGACTCGTGACTGCCTCAGAAGCATCAAACATTTATGGAGGTCTTGCTCTTTGTTAAGATCCAAATCTCTTCCCTTATAGCTTCCAGAGTATGAGATGTATTTCGACAAGGGTGGGGAGAATGGACCAGAACTGGGATAGTTGAGATGAGGAATTCTGATAAATCGCCCAGGTCTGCACAAACAGTAAAAAGGTCAGCAGATGTGCTATGATCCAAGGAAATAGATATTATAATTATTGTGCCAATGTGAATTTCATGTCCACATAGTAAAATAAAGAAGAGAGGAACAAAAGTGCCAAAGGGTTCATTACAAACATAATCAGTGACTTTTGTCTTGGCCCTGTCTTTCTACTTATTGAAGGCAGGGAGCTTGGCAGTTATGGGTATTGTTTTTGGCCAAAGTTGGGTGAACACTCTATAAGCAAACACTGATTTTTTTTGCCTCACATTTGCTTATTCTGACCTGAACCTTCAATTGTGTATTTGATAGTTTTCTTAGATCTTCCATCACCTGTCTTTCTGTCTTTTGATAATTATAAAGTACATTATTCTTGTGGGCCCTAATGATTTTCCTCTTTAAACTTTATTCCAAAAAGTCTTACTGACATGTTTTATACTTACAACAAAGTAATTTCAACTTTCATCTCAAGGAGGAACTCTCCCTTAATACAAAGAAAACAATTAAACAGAACTTTCTCATCCATTGACCTCCTCTAAAAAAAAAAGTCCATCCCAATTATTCTCTCTGCCAGGAGAGGAAAGAAATGTTTCTTTTTATGTTCTCCAAAATTTATTGGTTTTTAACATACTCAGATTTGAATATATCTCAGTAATCATTGCATCGACATTGTATTGCAACAATCACATATATTGTTATCTTTTTCTACTTATTTCATTTTGTGTTGGTTCATGCAAATATCCTCATAATTCTTCTAGCATATCAAATTAATTGGTCTTTACTACACAATAATATTCCACTCCATTTCTAAATCAAAGTATTCACTCCATCCTTCATTTGGTAAACATCAGCTTTCTTTTTGTTAATTTTTAATTTTATTTTCCATCAACTACATGTAAAAGCATTTTCCAAAAATTTTCAAAGAATATAGTCTCAAATTCTGTCCCTCTCTCCATCTCCCACCCCACCATACATAGAGATGGTGAGCCATCTCATGGAGATTTTTCCTGTGCAATCATGTAAAGCATTTTTTCTATATTAAGCTTTTTATGGAAAGTAACTTGAACAAAAATTAAGAAAGAAAGTGAATTAAGGATATGCTTTGGTCTAGATTCAAACTCCATCAGTTCTTTCTCTGGAAGCAGAAGGCATTTTTTTGTCATGAGACTTTTGGGATTGTCATGGATCATTGCATTGCTGAGAATGACTGTTATTTACAGTTGTTCTCTGTCCCGTATTCTTGTCACTGTGTACAATGTTCTTCTAGTTCTGCTTATTTTACTCTACTTCAGTTCATTTCAATCTTTCCAGGTTTTTTTTTCCTGAGCTCCTCCTGCTTGTCATTTCTTATAACACAAAAGTATTCCACTACAGTAATGTACTATAACATACTTTGCCATTACCCAATGGATCCCCTTACTTTCCGATTCTTTACCACCCCCAGATCTGCTTTGCTTTTTTATGTCTTTGGGATACAAATGCAGTAATGGTATTCCTGGGCCAAAGGGTTATGTACTGTTTTATAGCCTTTTGAGCATAGAAACAAATTACTCTCCAGAATGATTGAATCAGTTCACAATTCCCCCAACAGTGCATGAGTGTCTCAATTTTCCCACATCCTCTTCAAGTTTTGCTACTTTCCTTTTCTGTCATAATAGTCAATCTGATAGGTGTGAGTGGTACTTTGGAGTTATTTTAATTTGTATTTCTCCAATTAATAGTAATTTAAAGCATTTTTACAAATAATTATAGAGAGCTTTAATTTTTTTGTCTGAGAATGACCTATTTGTATCCTTTGACTATCAGTTAGGGAATGACTTGCATTCTTATATATTCAATTCATTTCTCTAGGGATTTGAAAAATGATGCCTTTGTTAGAGAGATCTGTAAAGAATGTTTACACCAATATGATTACTCTGTATTACTCTCCATCCTATTTCCCCATCGAGTTTCTGACCACCACCTTCCCCCGTTTGCTCTCTTTTCTATCAGTCCTACTCCCCTTCTCTCTTTCCCTTCCCCTCCTACTTTCCTGCAGGCTAAGATAGATTTCTATGCCCAATTGATTGTGTGTCTTCTTCCCTCATTGAGCCAGTTCTAATAAGAATAAGGTTGATATGTTCCCCTTCACCATAAAATTTTATGCCCCTTTTGTTTGCAATAATATGCCTCATTCTATTTTTCCTTTCCCCCTCCTCCTAATGCATTCTTCTTTCTCATGCTTTAATTTAATTTAATTTTTTTTATCATCCCATCATATAATACTCAAACTCTTGCCCTCTGCCTATGTACACTTTTTAACGTACCTAGTAATGATAACATTCTTAGTATTTACAAGAATCAGCTCTTCATGTGGGTATGTAAACAGTTTTGCCTTATTACCTTTTGATTTCACTTCCCATTTTGCCTTTTATGATTCTCTTGAGTCTTGTATTTGAAAGCCAAATATCCAGAGTATTCAGCTCTGGTCTTTTCATCAGGAATGTATGAAATCCCCCCATTTCATTGAATTCTCATTTTTTTCCCATTGAAGAATTATGCTCACTTTTGCTAGGTAAGTAATTCTTGGTTGAATTTCTAGCTCTTTTGCCCTCTGGAATATTACATTCCAAGCCCCTCAATCTTTTAATAGAGAAGCTCCTAAAATCTTGTATCATCCTGACTGTGGCTCCATGATATTTGAATTGTTTCTTTTTGTCTGTTTGCAATATTTTCTCCTTGACTTGTGAGTCTGAAGAATTTGACTAGAATATTCCTGGGAGTTATCTTTTGGAATTTCTTTTAGGTGGATTCTTTCAATTTCTACTTTGCCCTCTGGTTCTAGAATATTTGGGGAAGTTTTCCTTGATAATTTCTTGAAAGATGATGTCTAAACTTTTTTTAATCAAGGCATTCAGGTAGTCCAATAATTCTTAGACTTTCTCTCTTGGAATTATTTTCCAGATCAGTTGCTTTTCCAATGAGATATTTCACATTTTCTTCAATTTTTAAAATTCTTTTGACTGATTTTTTTCCCTTGATAGCTCATGGAGTCATTAACTTCCACTTTTCAAGTTTCAATTTTGAAGACATGATTTGCTTGAGTGAGGTTTTATGCTTCCTTTTCATTTGGCCAATTCTACCTTTTTTTAAAAAGAAAAATTTTCCTCAGGGAATGTTTGTACCTCTTTTTCCATACTGGCAATTTTCCCTTTTAAGAAGTTCTCTTCAGTGCATTTTTTTATAACTTTTTTTTCCATTTGGCCAATTCGGCCTTTTTTAAAAGGAATTCTTTATTGCATTTCTATATCTCTTTTCTCAATTGGCCTATTCTTTTTTCAAGATATTAATTTAATTTTTATAAATTAATTAATATTTAATTCAAGATATTAAATTAAGAAATTAATTTCTTCAGTATATTTTGTGCCTTCTTTACCAAGCTGTTGACTCTTTTTTCATGATCTTCCTGTGTCGCTTTCATTTCTTTTCCCAATTTTTCTTCCTCCTCTCTTATTTGATTTCAAAATCCTTTTTGAACTCCTCCATGAATTCTTTTTGAGGTTGAGAGCAATTCCTATTTTTCTTGGAGTTTGTATAGATGCCACAGTATTGATTTTGTTGTCTTCTAAGTTTAGTTTTCCCTGTCACTAAAATGACTTTCTTTGTTGTTTCTTTTTTTGTTGTTTGCTCATTTTCCAGACTTTACTTTGCTTTTAATTTAAGATGGATTGTTAGATTTGAGCTCTGTAATCTTGGTGAAGGAAGCATTGTTCTCAGCTTCAGGTTTTGTTTTTGTTTTTGCAGATGCCTTCAGAAGTGGTTCTTTCAAGGTGGTTTGATGTAAGGAAGAGATGGATTTAACACTCTAGTCTATGCTCTGGTCTCTGAGTAAGCACAATCACTCTTTTCCCCCTTGTCCCCTGCTCTCCTATGGCTGTAAGGATTTGTATATTCTAAGGCTCCAGCTTACCCTGAGACCATGCCCCATAACTGCTCTCTGCATCTATGTATGGGCAATGCAACAAGAGTTTTACATCCAGAACCAGCAAAGGAACCCTGTCATTTCCTTCTGATTGGCTGTCTAACACCCCTCACCGCCTATGGCTCAGAACTCTAGAAGCTTTTGTTGCTGATTCAACTATGCCTAAAGCCTGCTGCCCTGGTGAAACCTGCCTTGGTTGCACTTCCACAGTAGTGTGACAGATCTTTTCTGCTGGCCCTCTGAGCTTTGGGGGGCTGAACATTTATTTTGCCCTGTCTTTTGTGTGTTGTACTGCTCCAAAATTCATTCTGAGGTGTTAGCTCATCATTTTTTGGAGATTAACGTAGTAGAGATCAGGTGAGTCTATGTATCTTCTCTGCCATCTTGACTCTGCCCCACAAGTTCATTTCCATTTGTTTGTGAACACGTGGTATGCTTTTCTCACTGGGTTGGTATTTTTATTTATATAAGAGAGTTCTGAGGGAGACCCATCCTCCAAAAATCAAATAGGCATCTTCTTTGCAACTTATAGTAATAAAAATTTGACTAGGATACCAGAAGTTAAGCAAACTGCCCAGGATCACACAGTATTCATCAGAGGGTGAGATTTGAACTCAGGTTCTTCTTTCTTTCCCCTATGTCATGATACCACTAACACCAAGAACACCACCTTCATCATACTTTAGTCTATGATTTTCCTAGTGGAATCCATAAGTCAAGGATTAGCAAATTTCTTGCATAATTCCAAAGAGAAATAGTACAGCAATGTGCCTGTTTTCCCATGGCCTCTCCAATACCAACTTTCTATCTTTTGTCCCTTTTAACAATTTGCATTGTATGAAGTGAAAACCCAAAGCTGCTTTAATTTATACCCCTTTTATGACTGGTAATTTTGACTAACTGCTTATTCTTCCTTTACTGTTATGCATATTTTGCTTACAAGGTCTCGTTAGTACCAGGACTTAGCTGTTATAAAATCCGTTTTAAATTATTTTTGGCCATCAAAATTTATCAAGAATATAAGACTTACTCACTTAGTTGTAATTGCTTCTAAGTTTGTTATAACTGGAAATTTGGATTTTTCTCCTTGGAAGAAAGCCCATTTTTCTCTGACAAAGTAGGATGTTCCTTTTCTCTTGGACTGGATTCCAAAAAGCAGACTTATTAAAGTTGTAGGTTCCATTCTGCTGCATTAGCTGCATTTCAGTGTCTCACATGGCAGTTGAAGAAACATCAGGCCTAAGTCATTGGTAGGCATCTGGAATAAACTTGACAAAAAGCACTGGTTTTCTTATTTTCTAATATAGTTCTAGAAAGGTTAACTGTAGGAATAAGAAAAGAAAAATGTATTGAAAGAATTAGCATAGGTAATTAGCAAAAGGTAAGATTGCTTCCATTCACAGAGCATGATGTAATAAAGTCAATAAAGAATGAGAGATAATATGTCATAGATAATAAGGAATATCCCAAAGTTTCAATAGAAATATAATCAAATTAATGAAAATTTCAGAAAATTAGAATATAAGATAAATCCACAATGAAATCATCAGGTTTCTCTATATCACTGGCAAAGTCAGAATTATATAAAAATATAAATGTTATTTGAAATGGATAGAAAATGAATGGATATTGGGGAAATTAACCTACCAAGACATACTAAGTCCTTCCAAACACACTCTGTGGATATTAAATATTGAAAAGTATATTTAAAGAGAAAATAATTGGCAAGATATTTATTGCTCATTCTTAGGCTATAACAATTATAATAAAAATGATACTATTAAATCAAATTACAGATTGATTGATATGCCAATCAAATTACCAAGAGGTTATTCTAAAGAACAAGATAAAATAACATTCATCTGAAAAGCCCACATGTCAAGAACAAAAAGGAATATAATTTTTAAAGTAGTAAAAGAGGGAGCCCAATTTTTAGCTTTATGCTATATTGTCTTAATAATCATCAAACATACTTGGCACATTTTTTAATATCCAGTGGAATGTACGAGGCAAACATGAATCAGAAGCAATTGAGCATAGGAACTTACTGTGCTACTCTTGTAAGGACTCCTATTGACAAGAATAACTGAGAAAATGGACAGCAGTGTGACAGAAATGAGGTCTAGACAAATATTGTTTGCCACATGCCATGATAAGCTCCCAAAGGATACATGACCTAAATATAAAAAGTCACACCTAAAAAAGAGAAGAATGAAAGTGCCTTGCACAGTGAAGGAGGCTGAAAATTCTTAACTAAAGAAGGAGTAAAAGTCATTATAAAAAATAAAAATAGGACTGTGGGTTATTTAATTGATTTTTAAAAAACGGTAAAAGAATCTTAACAAATGTGGCTTGTAGCAAGCTATTTGTTAACCACAAGATGAATGATTCTGGGATAGCTAGAACAGACTAGAAGTTTTCGTATTGTCAAGGACATAGAATTTGAATAATTCAGAGCCAGATTAAAAGAAAATCCTGGCCAGTAGTTATGCTTACGTGGGGGAGAGGGAGCAGATTCTAAAGTTTGTTTTATCGTGTTCTGGAAAACGTATGATGAAGTCATTTACAATGAAAACTTTTCCCCCAAATGCTTATTATGCAAATTTAATAGACTTATTTTGGTCCTGGCGGAATAGCTGGGTCGGGGCTATGGTAACTGTCACACTGAAACAAATGAATGTACTGTAGAAATTGAGATGAGAAATGCCACAAGCTTTAGAATGTGTGTGAGAGAGAACCAAGTTTGTTAGCATAACTTAAATAGAAAAGAACCAGAATTGGAGAATTAGAAGGAGCCTCAGTAAACATCTAGTCCAAACCACACGCAAAAGGAATCCTCCCTATAAGGTATCTAACAAGGAATCTGGAAACTGCTCTCTTCTGGGCTCTTCCCCAGACTCACTACATGAAGACATAGTTACCTATTTGTAAAACTGGGATAACTGGTAGAAATCCTGCTTGATTGATTAAACAATATATTAATTTACTATAAAAATATAACACATTTTTCAAACAAGAACTCAGGGGAAATTGAAAATAAATAATTGAAATAAGACTGTGCTAATTGCTGCAGCAAATAGAGTACCAGGTCTGAAATCAGGAAGATGAGTTCAAATCCAGTTTCAGACAGTTACTGGCTGGGCAAGTCACTTACTCTTGTTTGCCTCAATTTCTTCATCTAAAAAATCAGCTGAGGGGGCAGCTGGGTAGCTCAGTGGATTAAGAGTCAGCCCTACAGACGGGAGGTCCTAGGTTCAAATCTGGCCTCAGCCACTTCCCAGCTGTGTGACCCTGGGCAAGTCACTTGACCCCCATGGCTTAGCCCTTACCACTCTTCTGCCTTGGAGCCAATACACAGTATTGACTCCAAGATGGAAGGTGAGGGTTAAAAAAAAAAATCAGCTGGAGGATGAAATGGTAAACACCTTCAGTATGTCTGCCAAGAAAACACTCCAAAAGCAACCACAAAGACTAGTACACATCTGAAATTTGAGCAACAGGAACACCTTTTCCTACAACTATAGCTCTACAGATGTTTGAATTTCTAAAAAAAAAAAGGAAATATATTCCCTCATATTTTATGTCTTTATAATTTAACCTCCACTGAAATCCCACTATCAAAACTTAATATTTTATTAAGACTATGAAATTTCAGGCAAGATTCAACACGTTTGATCTATCAGAAAAGACTTGGTAGATATGTGTGCTTAGAAGTAGACTAAAGCTTAAATTGGAATGTAGACCTAGGCAATCTGGCCATTGGGCCATGGATATATGACTCGTTTGGGGCCACAACAACTCACACCTTTTGACTTGATTCCTATTGAGGGGCTATAATGTGTCTAATGAGCACAGCCACCCACATTAATGAGACTCTTAATTTTGTGTCGCCCACCGTTGTAATCTCTTCCAAAAGATCCTGCATCTATGGCCTTGCCTGTGGGCCTGGAAGACTTTTCCTAGACTTCTTTAAGCTTGAAGGGGTTTCAGACTTTATTTGAGGAAAAATGATCTGAATTAAGTTTTGGACACTGAATTTGAAGGAAGCTTGTTTAGTGGCAGCAGCCTGTGGTTACTTTTAAAGCGGTTATTTCCATAAATAATATTATTTCATTATTCCCTTAGCATGTGTTTGTCAATAAATTATGCTCTGGGAGGCCCTTTAAATCTGCACCAATTCTGCTTGCCCAGTTGCTCTCAATGAGGCTGGGCATTGAGGGAGGACAAAACTCTAGGAAGGAAGCCCATTGAAAATCTTTTGGTTTTAGAAACTAAAGTTGGATTTTTTTTTTCAATGCAAACTGACTTAAGCTGCACGATTAATTGAGAGCATAGCACACGGTAGGGAAGGAAGAGAATGTTATTCAGGCCAGGCCTTCTGAGAAACAGCCACAATCAGTCACATGCTGCGCGTTAACAAAGAGCTGATAACATGTGGGCATCGCCCAAAACGCCACTGAGAGGGATCGTCAACCCCAACCTCGTGAACACTTTCCCCAGTGGAAGGGGTAGATGAGAACAGCTTGTTTCGGAGGTATTTGGGCGTTCTTAGAGTCTGATCAGGCACTGATGATGTCAGGGTCACCCACTGCATCCTGGACCATCACCAAGCATGCGGGCTTACGTCTTGTCACTGAGCTTTGATGACTGGAGGAGAGATCGAGGCTGCCAACTTTGAGCAACTCTGCCTCACTTAAGTCCAAGCCACCAGCACATCAAGGCATCATCATGTGATCTCTCTGATCTTCTTCAAAAACAAAGGGCAGAAAAATATTCTAAATTAATTAATTAAATAATTAATTAAAGTATTTATATATAAAAATTATAATATATAAATAAATTAATTAAATTAAAATTAATTAAATAAAGATTTCCAAATTAAAAAAAAAAAACAAAGGGCAAACAACAATGTGCCAGGTATTACGTTAAGTTCTTCACAAGTATTATCTCATTTGATCCTTACAACATCCCTGGGAGGTCCATATACTATTAGTGTCTCCATTTATTATTATTCCTGGCTCTACTT
Source organism: Monodelphis domestica (assembly GCF_027887165.1). Lineage (NCBI taxonomy): Eukaryota > Metazoa > Chordata > Mammalia > Didelphimorphia > Didelphidae > Monodelphis > Monodelphis domestica. Next base: position 250,528,723 of record NC_077234.1, read on the forward strand.
GGCTACTGTGTCGGTTCATCACAGGACTTGGCTGTCAACACTGCTAATTCTGATATTTTCTGCTGCTGATTCTGATTACTGAAGGGTCTTCAGAAAGCTCTTTTGTGATCTGTTTAATTCCATCTCTAGATACTCCTCAAAGAATAAACAAATCTGAAGCAGGTACCATACTCTGGGCTTTATCTGGCAGCAAAGTGGGGGGGGGGTAGAGAGCAGTCAGTTATCTACATCCCCTTCTCCCTCACACTTATCCATTGGTAAACAGCACTATTATTTACTTAGGAACCAACTGATACTAGAAGATAATCTGCTCAAGACTTCTGTATGTAAACTCAGCAATGTTTTCTCTGAAACTAGCCAGAAAATTCATCACTACTCAGCACAGTCACTCACTCACTCATGGCCAAGTGAAGAATCTCTAGGTTCCCCTTGTTTGACTGGAATCAGGTGGGAAATATTACCCCTGCTCTTATAACCTACTTAAAAAAACACAAGTTTATTCTTTTTGCTGGACAGTCCTCCCGCCTCAGATCCAACCTTTTATTTAGTTAGAATACCCTTTGTCCACACAGTACAGACCTTCAGAAATTCACGGCTGAAAGTGCCTCCACCAGTTCCCCAAAAGTTGGATTGGAATTAGTTAAGATACATTACCTATGCTCTCTGTAACCTTCAAGAAGAGCAAATCCACACCTGCAATAAAACGGAAGATGTATTGATCTGTTTCCTCCTCACTCCTCATTATAATAGTATAATAAAACCTGAAGCTTTACACTTATTATGATACATCTATTGCTCTTTCTTTTTCCATTTGCCTTTGAAAAGGAGAGCTAATAAAGTCTTATTTTTGTCTCCTGTGAAAGGAGAGGAATTTCTTTTTTAATGTATTTCCTTCCCCCTCAATTTATATAGAACACATAAAATAGATTAATCAGTTTGTTGAATCATACACTGATAAAATATGTATCTTCAAATCTTTGTTTAAAAATATTTTGAAGAAATTTATGAGATATTTTAAAAATTACACTTGCAATGTCTCAGAAAAAAATGCCTAAAACACGTATACAAACATCTTTGTGAATCTTTTCAAAGAACATTTTCCTACTGGGAAAACGATCATAATTTCTAATGAGAACTTAGATGGGCTTTTCTAAAGCCAAATGTCTTGGGTATCATCATTGAATATTTTTTTATCAAACCCTGGCTACATGGAAAAAGGCAGACAATACAAAATATAAAAGTCACAGACCCTTTCACATCAATAACAAAGCCTCTGAGCTATGAAGCACAATGTGGAAGACCCACCTCAATCAGCCCATAATCCTGAATGGGAGTAAAGCAGAAGTAAGAATGCAGTTTAAAAGAAAAATACACAAAACTTTATAATATCACATATAATGTTGATATGTGCAAGAAAAACAGGAATAGACACTTTTTTTTCTTAGAGATTGTTTTTGAGGGGGTGAGCCTTGAAATACCAAGACAATTGTAGAGTAGGTGTAGTCTATGCTAAAACTTGCTCATGTACAGATAATTCCTGGCTAAGAAACTAGGCCTATGAGCTCTGACAGTCAAAATCAAAATTTAGAAACTCAGATTTTGCTGGAAAGAAAAAATTATATAGTTGACTCTTAAAGTGTTCATAGAAAATCTTTAAAAAGCCTAAAAGTTCAAGTGATTTTAATAGGTCACTTTGTTTTACATATTTGGATGAGCTAAAATCAGAGGCTGCATTGATATATGTTCCCTTTTAATTGAAAATGTGCAATGAGCATATTTTATGGAGGGATTAATTATTCTAGATTTTGACCTAAAATAAGTGTTAACTCTAGCAGGATGGGTTTAGGCTGACTGTAAGGAAAATTCTATCTTCTATAGAATTGCTATGCAATAGTTCCTAAAATCATTAAATGTATGATAGATAGAGGTATGTTTGTGTTGGTTTGTTTGCAGTCCTTTCTGAGATAGAGAGATGGCTCAAGATCAAATCATCTCCTGAGAATCTTTATATTCCACACAGAATTAGGTTACATCACTTTTACATCACTTCATATACCTGAGTATGTATCCCTGTGGAATTTAAACTCTACAAAGAAAAAAATATATATATATATATACACACAAAATCAGAATAATGCAACTCAAGTTTATAAAGTAAGGAAAACTCAGTATCAGTCCAGGAGCAAAGGGATGTAAGTATTACTTTATATATTGAAATCTACATGAAATAAAAGTCAGCCTAATTGCTACTCTAACCTCAATCTTCACCTTGCTCATATGATGTACTGTTGCTCTCTCTTCCTCAGTAATTGAAAGGGTCAAGAGCAAAGAGTTATCATAATGTATTACCTTACATAATAGGGCTATTACCTCCTGCACACTTCGGATGAATGGCCAGACAAAGCTTTCCCTGTCGGTCTATTCTAAAAACCTGACTCTCTGGGGAAAGAAATTCATGAGTTTGCATCAATGGAGACTGTAGTGATTTAAGCTTATTAACAAATGGAAGGGTGATCCAGTTGGTTGAAGTGAGATCAATTGAAAGAAAATAAGTTAAAAATGGTTAGACAGCATATGACTAAACTTTTTAAAAATAAACATAAACCCACTGATGTGTAAATTTCTTAAAATTCTTTTATTTATATCAATAAATATTTTCCAACTAGATGTAAAATATATAAAATTATCATTAAAAATATTTTCAAGGGAGCAGCTGAATATCTCAGTGGATTGAGTGTCAGGCCCAGAGATGGGAGGTCTTGGGTTCCAGTCTGGCCTCAGACACTTCCCAGCTATGTGACCCTGGGCAAGTCACTTGACCCCCATTGCCTAGCCCTTACCACTCTTCTGCCTTGGAGCCAATACACAGTATATATATATATACATATATATACATATACATATATATACATATACATATATATATATAATATACAGTATATATATAAGGGTTTTAAAAAAAGAAATAACTTGACTGGCATCGATGAATAGAATTAACATTTTAAAACAATATAATTAACATCTAAAAGAAAAAAATATTCATCCTGGGGTTGAGAAATCCCTTTAATATTAAAAATAGAAGCCAAGAAAGGAATTATTATTGGACACCCCTCTCAGGCAATGGAAATGATAGAAATCTCTCCACTACCTGTCTGGCTCTATGACCATAGGTGGCAGTTCCAATTTTGCTCCCCAAGGAAGTTCTTTCCTATTGTCAAGCTGGTCTCTGCTGGTATCCTCCTTATGCAGTTCCACCTGTTGAGCTCTATTCAGATCGGAGCCATCCTGGGACCACAAAGAGAGCTGGGTAAGAGCAGGTGTGGATACAGCATGGACTCTTTCTTTAGTTCAGGTACCTCCCTGGGGACCTTTTGGGGAAGTCCTTCCTTCTATCCTCAGGCAGCACCTTTGGAAATCAACCCACTGAAGAGCTTCCTCATGAAGGGTTATGGCTTGTTTTCAGCTGAGCTTTTTGTGGCCACGGAGGGAAGGAAGAGAGGCTCAGCAGAAAGGGTTGAATCAGCTGGGACTTGCACCGATTAGCCATTTCCCCAGCTTCTCCATTGTGCTTGTCCCAGAAGAAGAAGGCACTTGTTGATGGAGTGCCCTTTGTCAAAGGAAGCTTTGTGAAGCTCAGGCTTCTCCTGAAGTCCATGGTTCAGATCAGCAGGCTTTTTGAGTGTCCTAATGAATGAAGCCTCCAGCAAGCCAAATAGCCTGGGCACCTGTGGCCATTTAGCCTTGAAGCCATGTAGTCAGGCTCCTAGCTACCAAACAACGAAACCAACCAACCCTGGGAAAGTTGAAAACCCTTGAGTAGTTCAGGAAAAGGAAGTTGGAGCGCAGCTGAGTGGCTCAGTGGACAGAGAGCTGGGCCTCAAGACCAGAGGTCGTAGGTTCAAATCTGACCCCAGACTTTTCTTCATTTTCTAACTCTGGGCAAGTACTACAAGCCAACAAAAATCTGTACTTTCTATTACTGCTGTCAACATTTGCTTTTGGAGTCACTGTGTCTCATTCATCACTTCCATGATGGCTCTTTGAAAATGGAATATCTAAAGGCAACTATTACTGAGTCACAGCAGAGTTGTAGTTTGAGATTATTTCCTTTTGTTCATGATCCATAACTTCAATTTCCATACAAAGTTCCTCAATGAACACTTAAATTGATCGTGAGAACCATTTATCATTAGATATTTTAAAGAATCCTAAGGGGGTGGGTGGGCGGCTGGGTAGCTCAGTGGATTGAGAGCCAAGCCTAGAGGTGGGAGGTCCTAGGTTCAAATCCGGCTTCAGCCACTTCCCAGCTGTGTGAACCTGGGCAAGTCACTTGACCCCCATTGCCTAGCCCTTACCACTCTTCTGCCTTGGAGCCAATACACAGTATATATATATACATATATATACATATACATATACATATATATAATATACAGTATATATATAAGGGTTTAAAAAAAAGATCAGGAGTGAAACAAGGACGCCCATTATCATCTCTATTATTTAACACTGTACTAGAAACACTAGCAGTAGCAATTAGAGAAGAAAAAGAAATTGAAGGTATTAAAATTGGCAATGAGGAGACCAAGCTGTCACTCTTTGCAGATGATATGATGATTTACTTAAAGAATCCTAGAGAATCAACCAAAAAGCTAATCGAAATAGTCAACAACTTTAGCAAAGTTGCAGGATACAAAATAAACCTGCATAAGTCATCAGCATTTCTATATATCTCCAACCCAGTTCAGCAGCAAGAATTAGAAAGAGAAATTCCATTTAAGGTCACCCAAGACAATATAAAATACCTAGGAATCTATCTGCTGAGACAAACACAGGAACTATATGAACACAACTACAAAATTCTCTCCACACAATTAAAAATAGATCTAAACAATTGGAAAAACATTGATTGCTCATGGGTGGGACGAGTTAACATAATAAAAATGACCATCCTACCCAATCTTATATATCTATTTAGTGTCATACCCATTGAACTACCAAAAAACTGTTTTACTGAATTAGAGAAAATGATAACAAAGTTCATTTGGAAGAATAAAGGATCAAGGATATCCAGGGAAATAATGAAAAAAAAAATATAAAGGAAGGTGGCCTTGCAGTCCCAGATCTCAAACTATATTACAAAGCAGCGTTCATCAAAACAATTTGGTACTGGCTAAGAGACAGAAAGGAGGATCAGTGGAATAGACCTGGGGTAAATGACCTCAGCAAGACAGTCTTTGACAAACCCAAAGACCCCAGCTTTTCAGACAAAAATCCTTTTGATAAAAACTGCTGGGAAAATTGGAAGACAGTGTGGGAGAGATTAGGTTTGGATCAACACCTCACACACTACACCAAGATAAACTCAGAATGAGTGAATGACTTGAATATAAAGAAGGAAACTATAAGTAAATTAGGTGAACACAAAATAGTATACATGTCAGACCTTTGGGAAGGGAAAGATTTAAAACCAAGCAAGACTTAGAAAGTCACAAAATGTAAAATAAATAATTTTGACTACATCAAATTAAAAAGTTTTTGTACAAACAAAACCAATGTAACTAAAATTAGAAGGAAAACAACAAATTGGGAAATGATCTTCATGACAAAAACCTCTGACAAAGGTCTAATTACTCAAATCTATAAAGAGCTAAACCAGTTGTACAAAAAATCAAGCCATTCTCCAATTGAAAAATGGGCAAGGGACATGAATAGGCAATTTTCAGAAAAAGAAATCAAAACTATTAATAAACACATGAAAAAGTGCTCTAAATCTCTTATAATCAGAGAGATGCAAATGAAAACAACTCTGAGGTATCACCTCACACCCAGAAGACAGGCTAACATGACAGCAGAGGAATGTAATGAATGTTGGAGAGGATGTGGCAAAGTGGGGACATTAATGCATTGCTGGTGGAGTTGTAAATTGATCCCAACTATTCTGGAGGGCAATTTGGAACTATGCCCAAAGGACACTAAAAGACTGTCTGCTCTTTGATCCAGCCATAGCTCTGCTGGGTTTGTACCCCAAAGAGATCATAATGAAAAATACATGTACAAGAACATTCATAGCTGTGTTCTTTGTGGTGTCCAGAAATTGGAAAACGAGGGGATGCCCTTCAATTGGGGAATGGCTGAACAAATTGTGGTATATGTTGGTGATGGAATACTATTGTGCTCAAAGGAATAATAAAGTGGAGGAATTCCATGGAGACTGGAACAACCTCCAGGAAGTGATGCAGAGGGAGAGGAGCAGAACCAGGAGAACATTGTACACAGAGACGGATACACTGTGGCACAAGAGAACCTAATGGACTTCTCCAGTAATGGCTTTACAGTGTCCCTGAACAACCTGCAGTGATCTACGAGAAAAAAAAAAAAAGCAAAAACTATCCTCAAGCAGAGGACAAACTGAGGGAGTAAAAACACCGAGAAAAAGCAACTGATTGACTACAGAGGTTGAGGGAACATGATCGAGGAGAGACGCTAAATGGGCGCCCTAATGCAAATACCCACAACAAGGAAATGGATTCAGAGCAAGGACACATGTGATACCCAGACGAAACGCTCGTCTGCTAGGGAAGGGGTGGCGGGGGGTTGGGGGGAAAGAAAAGAAAGTGATCTGTTTCCAATGAACAATGTATGAAAATGACCAAATAAAATAATGTTTTAAAAACTTAAAAAAATAAAAATAAAGTATAGCGAGTGGTCCAGCCACATAACAGAATGTGCTGGTGTCTTCTTGGTTTTAACAAAGACCCAAACCTTCTGACATTAAATAATGAGGGGGCAGTTGAGGTCTCCAAGTAAAACACCTTTCTGGAAAATATTCACCAATGAAGACTGACAGGGAAGGTCCTAAGACTGAGGTGTTAGATCCATCAGAAAGAGGACACATTCCCCTTTATAAGCCAGAGACAGGACTCACTCACTGGTTCTTGTTGGGGTTTTTTATCGGAGGCCAATGAGGGAGCCATTTTTTGTTAGCAGATGCATGTTAATAAACAATGTCATTCCTGGAGACATGGCGATATATTCTATACTGGTTAAAAACCTGAATGTTACATCATTTTACTTCCTATAATCCTCCCTGTCTTTTGCTTTTTCACAAACTCTTCCCTTAACCATAAATCTGATAGGTGCATTTCCCCATTCTCTCCCAATTTACTTGTATCGCCCTTTATGTCTGTCATTTATCCATTTTGCTCTTATCTTGGTGTACCGTGTGAAATTATCATCTATACCTAGTTTTTGCCAATCTGCTTTACTGTTTCCCTGGCAATTTTTGTCAAGAGATGAGTTTCTATTCTGAAAGCTTAGATCTTTGGGTTTATCAACCACTAGATTATTATGGTAATTTACTGTTCTGTATTGTGTACCTTATCTATTCCACTGATCCACCACTATTTCTTAGCCAATAACAAATGCTTTGGACTATTACTTTGTCATACAGTTTGAAATCTGGAACTGCTAGGCGATTTTCCTTACTACTGCTTTTTAAAAAAGGTATTCCCTTGATACTCTTGACATTTTGTTCTTTCAGATCAATTTTGTTATTATTTTTTCTAGTTCTATAAAGTAATTTTAAAAATTCTGCTGAAGTATTTAGGTGCTTCAGTGGGTAGAATTTCAGACCTGCAATCAGAAAGATCTGAGATCAAATCCTACTTCATATATTTGCTAGTTGTATGATCCTAGGCAAGTCATTTAACCCTATTTTCCTGTGTTTCCTCATCTGTAAAATGTGTTGTAAAAGGACACGGCAAACCACTCTAGTATCTTTGCCAAGAAAACTCTAAATAGGGTCACAAAGACTCAGACTTTTTTCTACTTTTCTTGATTTGAAACTTTATATTAATGTTGGGTTCTGTTCCCATTAGAGGAGGGAGGAGCTCTAGCTCAAACTTGTGCCTTTTTCATACTGTTGTTTCCAGAGCTAATTCTGAGGGTTTGGAAGTTTGGGGATCTTCCCAGTGATGTTATTTGGGGGTGGTCACTGCTCTGTTGATATGCACTCTGGTGTCTACCCAGCAATGGTCCCTGATCCTTTGGGAATCCAATGGATACTTCTCCTTAGCATCTCTCCTCCCTTGGGGCCAGAAGGGATACTATTCTTTGGGGTCCCTGATTCCTTGGGGGTGGAAGTGATACTATCCTTTAAGGCTTAAAACCCCTCTTGACCAATATTGCTTCTCTTCACTCCTGAATCCTGGCTCAGACTTGAGTACAGACAATGAAGTTGTCAAACAGTGTCCCTTAGGACTTCCGTTTCCTCTTCAGTGAAAGTGCTCCTCTTGAACGATGACCCAAAAGTGGGGTCAGGCAATGAGGTTGCCACACAATGTCTACTCTTGCATCTGGTGCAAGCACAGGCGTCCCATACAAGGTCTCTCTAACAGGTTTCAGGGTCTCCTTTCTCTCTCTGGCTTGAGAATTTCCAAAGCTGTCACTGCTTCTATCAGTTCCACAACTGATGTGTCATTCATGCAAACTCCAGGCCGGCCTCTGCCCTCATCTCACACAGCTCTCTTCCCAATCTCCCAAGTTCTCTTGAACTGGAACAATGTCTTCCTTTGACCGTTTGTTGGCTCTGCCACTCCACAAGTGGATCTGAGGAAGTCTTTAAAAGTGATTTGGAGGGCAATGTTGGGAGAACTCAGCTGAGTGCTTCTCCGTTCTGCCATCTTGCCTCTGCCCCTCCCTGATGATTTAAAAAAACCTCACTTTTAATGTAATTAGATGATCCAAACGTTTGTGACCCCCACAGACTATTTAGTTATGAATTGTAAGTGAGATACATGAACTACTTCAGAACTATGAGGAACAGCGGCCAAGCTTTTAACCTATTTACAAAGTTATTTTCTTTGCTGACTGCCCCCACTTTGTGACCACTCTCAACACCCCACCTCTCCCTATCATCAGCCTCTTTTTAGTGGCACGATAGAGTAGACACGGCTGATCTGGGAGCCAACCCGTTTTTGTTTCCAGGCCCAAGTCTGACACAAACTAGCAATGCTACCTTGGATGAGTCATTTAGTTTCAGAGTCTCAGTTTCCATATTCATCAATCAATGAACATTTACTCAATGCCAGGCATCATAAAATGAATTGCATGAACTGTATTATCTTAAAAGATGTTTTCATTTTTATAATTTTATGATTCAACTAATATTTGTGTAAGCGTGTTATCCAATACTTCATCGGATTAATGGAACTAAAGATATTCTGTTCTGCTACCCATTGATTCGTGAGAGCACCTCTTTGATTGAATGAATGAAGGAAGGAAGGATAAACCAGGAATGTATAATTCCTAGACATCTTTTTTGACTCAATAAATCAAAGATGTGAACTAGATATGAACTGGGTGGAAGCAGATGATCATCAAAGGGGATGTGCTACAGTTGTTTAAAAAGAATCAGCCCAACCCTGTGAGACTTAGGAGCACAAAAAAGTCCATTCAAGATCCAGCCCCAGAATCAGACCAGTTCAGTATGGTTCCAAACAAGCCACTAAGCAGGAACACTTGGGAAGGGGCGAAAGAGAATATTTGTTCCCACCTTCACCTCTCCCCCAGCCCCAAAAAGTCATAGAAGGAAAGAAAAGATCTTAACTTCTGAAAAGACTTCCCAAGGGGAACAGCAGCACCATCTCTGGAGCCGCAGTAGATGCTGGAATTATCTGGCTCAATAGCTGAGAAATATGCCAGGTCTAAAGTAAGCAAACTAAAAACAAACAGCTTTAGAACTCTACCAAGATACCAGCATTTGGAAGCTTCCTGACTGCCAATCAGGAGCTATGAGGGTCCCTTTGGTCACAACTGTGTTCTCCAAGTTTGAGCTGACTCTGCCTAAGGACTTTGTGCATAAAAAGGGAAACTACTGCAGATGATTTAAATTTATTTTTTAGGATATTTTGTGCCAACTCTTCTTGCTATACCATTTCTTCTTCTAAAAGGTAACTAAATTTGGTGAGCCAGTAATCACTGGAGAATGGTCCAAAAGGGTCCTTGTGAGCAATAGCAAGAAACCCCAACTAGGTTACCTCTAATAATATGAAGGAAGAGATAGACTTCCCCTCTGGAGATCCAACCTGTCAGCATTAATGTAAGCTGGAACAGAAAACCTTTGAAGAAATACCACATTTAAATACTTTTACTTTTTCCCCATCACTCATTTTCCCAAGACTTACCCATGTTCTCACAATGGCTGGCCATCCTCCAGGAAAAGAGCAGAAAGTCCAAGTGCTGCTTGCATTTTCCATATGTGAATGTTCTTTTGTCAAGGTGAATCCATTGACATGACTTTGCACTCTGTAAGGAATTAAAGACAAGTCACACACACACACACACACTCACACACACACTCACACACACACACACTCACACACACACTCACACACACTCTCACACACACATACACACACACTCACACACTCACACACACACTCACACACACACTCACACATACACACACTCACTCACACACACACACTCACACACTCACTCACACACTCACTCACACACTCACACACACACACACACACACACCCCTTACTGAATGTTGTTTGCCCGTTATTTTCAAAGAGGACCAAAGACATCACAGATTGGATGTGCAGGAGGCTGAGTCGCACACAGTTCTGTCTCACTCTCTTCCAGAGTCATCCAGGCCAGCGGTGAGACAAGTCAGGATGCCTGGTGATGGCCTGCGATGCAGCGGTTGACCTTAGGATCTTCACTGTCTGTCCAAGCTTGAAGAACTCCATAGCTTCTGCCGTAGTTGCCTTCAGGTCTACTGGAATGAACTCGTGTTTGCTGGAGAAATCTCCACAGGCTTGGGGTAGACATCTTCTAAATCTCCCATGGGTCTGAGGTCTGGGATTATCCTAAACCCCGTTTAGCTGATGTGCTAAGGAAGAAGGAAAAGACAAAGTTACACGCAGACGGAAGCATTTGTTATTATTATTTCCTTCTTGAATTTGTCTTTTCCGTTAGAGGTAAGTGAAGGTAAAGGCAGGAAGGCTATACGTTTGATTTTCACTAAGCATTTTATCCTGCTCTAGCTCAGTAAGCCTCTTTTAGTCACTCAGTATCCGGGTTTCATTTCTTAAAAATCTCAGACCTGCACTAAGCAGACGAGCCTGCATCAAGATTCGTTTATTAGAGAGCCTGACTAGTCCTGGCGTCGCTTTCATGGCCACTCGCTTCATACAGATGATTTTCATTGTGAGCTGGTAGAAGGGAGACTGTATAGGTCAGTAATGGCTGATGTGTGTGTGATCAGCTTAGAAAATACTGGCAGTCGGCTACGTTGGCCTCTTAGTGATCTTCCTTCCCGGAGCTCTTTGGGGACAAGTCACTGAGCTGCTAAGACGATGTCACCTCCAGCACACGTGCCTACTGTACATACGCTGCCTGGTCCAGCCTCTCAGTCTGGCTTGGTGCCATCTGCACTCACAAGGGACGTGTTCCCCGAGGTGTCAGGGCCCTAGAATCCAAACGTTCCCTTTCATTTCTGGTGAAAATAACTGATAAACATTGGCAAATCTGCTGCGTTGTGCGGCTCTCTGCATTCCAGTTCCATCTCCATTGAAATTGTCTCGCTGCGTATCATAAAGACTCAGCTGCATACACAGTGTTATTAAAATGGCCAATAAAGGTGAGCAAGAATCCACTTAAGATCGTCCCCATTTTCCCTCTTCAGAAGGCCAATCTGTCTTTGGCCCAACACAGACCCGATTATCAAATTACTTGGTTAGGAGAAAGAACAGCAAAATCCAGAGGCCAAAGTCTGTATACCTGATGATCAATTTAAAATTTGAAATGCGGGGAAGAAGAAGTTCTACCCAGGATTTTTGTTGACTCCCTGTTTAAGGTCAGCCTGTATTCTAAAATCTGACAACTAAAGCCAGCAATCCCTTTCGTGTATCTAGACTTCGCTTAGTAACTGGGAAGCTGATCGTTTGCAGGCCTGCTTGGGGGAGGATAGAGACAACGCAGAGCCCACAGCGTATTGAGTCCTCAGTTGCCACATCTGTGAATAGAATCAAACCGTGACGTCTCAGGGACAGAAGGGCCAGTTCAACCCTTTCATTGTACCAAAGAGGAAACCGGATACGTGACAGATATGGGAACATTAACAAGCGTACACGGATGGGCAAGACAAGAGAAAGAGAACAACAAAGCCACAAATTCTTCCTGTGGAAGAGCTGGAACGTCAATGATAACTAATTGCATACATTTGGAAAAGAAGGTAAAATGGGGAAAATCCAGTGTGGTGGATTTCTGTGTTCTTGTTTTGAGGAGCAAAGTGACGCTCTCAAACTGCAGAAACCTGTGTCTGTCTTTGGTTCTCTGTCTCTTTCTCTCTTCCTCCTCAAACAAAAGCTTCCACATACCCAATTAAGCACATGATTCTGGAAAAAGTCTTTTAATATAAATTCAAGATTTCTAGTTCCCTGTAAAGTTACAGTAAATCTACCACCTGTCAGACTTTTTCCAACACCCGAAATAATTTGGCCGTAATCTGTATTTTAAACGTGGAGAGAGGGCAGTCATTCACTGGTAAAGAACAAAATGAAAGCAATATCTAGGAAAAAGAAGAGAAGAAAAGAAGAAATAGACAAGGGCCTCCCAATGGGCAGGATAAGCTGCCTCTGGGCAGCTGTTCCCTGTAGGAGGGGAAAGACCCTGCTGGGAATACCATACGAATGCAGCCACAGTCCAGGCTTTTACATTTTTATCTTTGCCTCATTGATTGGCCTTGATTTCCTACCACATTGAGACAGAAAGGCAGCAGAGGACTTGGTAGAAAAAATTATTTCTTTCTTTCAAGCACTTTCTGACCTGCTCGTAAGCTTTCCAAATTACAACAGCAATTAAACATGAATCCTTGTCATCATCATTATGTCAATAATTGTTCAAGGAAATAACTAAAATGAAATAGAACTGCTGGACTCCTTCCAGAACCTCTTTTCAAGACATAAACTAATGTCGAAAATGATGACATAATGATTGGTTAGTATCTCCAACTGGGAAATACTAGAAATTAGCCACATAATCAGTGATAAGTACACATATTAGTAAGAACCAACTCTAGCTAGACAGCAAGCTCTTATCTTTGTATCTCCCCCAGCACTTAGCCCATAGATTTAGTCAGGCAGGCAGATATTCAGTCAATAAACTTTTATTTTTTAAGAATATGAGATCAAGACGTATTAATTTCTTGGGGTACAAAGAAAGGCAAAAAACAAAATCTAAAACAAAACTTTTTGCTTTTGAGGAGTGTACATCCTAATGGAAGAGATGTATAAATATCTGGATATATACAAGATATGTACATGATAGAAGAAGGAAATCTGAAGAAGCATCGCTGGGAGCTAGATGTGTATGTTTGGAGAAATAGGGCAGGACAGAGCAGGAAAATTCTCCAGTAAAGACTTTACACACAGTAGGCACTTAAGAATTATTAAATAATTTTATTTACTTGAGAGGCTTTCTGTTTTGTTATTGTTAAGATGGAGAAATTATCTCATGTTACACAAAAGGTTCATTTAAGTGGGTCAAACTATATCTTGTGAGATTTAGCTCCTCCAAACACTGTTGCATGCTAAATTACAATATTAGAAGTTAATTATACAAAATATTAGACATTTTTTAATTTTATAAATGAGAAAATAAATAAGAATTTCATATAGCCCTATAATTCTCTATATAGAAAAACTTTACATTGGTCAAAATATAGCATTATAGCAAAAATATAGATAGATAGAAAGATAGACAGATAGATGATAGATAGATAGATAGATAGATAGATAGATAGACAGATAGACAGACAGATAGATAAAAATAACCAACATATATGCCAGGCACCTAATAATTGCTAAAAATTTCATAGTCTCACATCACTTGATCTTTACAATGATACTAGGTAGTAGCTATTATTATTATCACCATTTTACTTGTTGTTCAGTCTTTCAATCATATTGGATACTTTGTGAGCCCATCTGGGACCTTCTTGGCAATAATACTGGAACAGCTTGCCATATCTTTCTCTGGCTCATTTTACTAATGAGGAAACTGAGGCAAACAGGTTAAGTGATTTATCAAGCATCACATAGTCAGTGTCTGAGGTGGGATTTGAACTGAGGTTTTCCTGACTCCAGTCTTAATTGTAATTATCTTTATTTCAAATTGGTTTATGTGTGTAAGTGAAGTAAGACCTGAGGAAACTTCAATGATTCACTCTGCCACCTAGCTGTCTTCCACCTGGAAACCTTTTACTACTCCAGATAAGAGATTGAGAGATTAAATGACAGGATGGCATCATTCAGTTGCTGTGTCAGAGTCAGGATTTCAGCTTTCCATGAATGTCCATGTTCTAGGCACAACGCTTTTTCCATCACACGATGCAATATCATACTTTCCTTGACTGACAGGAGCTGCTCCAGCTATGCTGGCACAAGCTCTGAGAACTCAGGTCACCTCTAGCCCATAATCTAGCACTGAAGTAAGGCTATATGAAATATGCCATCATTAAATATCTTTAGGGATATTATTCCAAAAGCAAATGTAACAAAATAGAAGAAAACAAATAGACATTTTTAGCAAGTAAAAATATGTACATTGATGGGAATTTATTATAGAATTGAAACATTCATTGATATACATATTAATTCACAAACATATATCCAGTTGCCACAAAAGTCTGGGTGATTCTTTGCTTCATAGAGTCTAAAACCAAATTCACAAAACTTTTCTGATGCAATTGTCTTTACTAAGTGGGCTTTTTAAGACCAGGGAAGACGTTTTATGTCTTCTACTAAGTTTTCCCCCAAAGAAACTACAGTAGCAAAATGAATGTAAAACTGATTTGAATACATGAAATCACTCATCTTGGCTATTTGCTTCATCATATAACTAACGATAACTCTAACTTTAGTTGCAGAGCAAAGCCTCAATCTTCACTAAATCAGAAATCTCTTTCCTTTTTTTCTTTCTTATTTCATACCTTTTCTTTGGATCCAAATATGGATATTATAATTTTATCGCATTCAGTTTTGGATTTTTGTTGTTTCATTGTCTTCACAGCATTTAGCACAATGTCTGGAACATGCTAAATGCTTGGTAAACATTTGTTCATATTTATGTTTTTGGAGATATTGTATAAGTTTTCCCCTTTGAGCCTACATATTTCACTTTGCATCAATTTATGTCTTTTCTGTGCATTTCTAAATTCTTCATATTTATTGCTTTTTATGGCACAAGTTACAAGCTTGTGACATTCATGTGCCACAGTTTATTTTAATATTACTCAATTGAATAGTACCTGCTTTGATTTCAGTTCTTAGCTAATTCCAAAAAGCATGACTATAAATCTTTTATTATATATGTGATCTTCATGTCCTCATTTATATTTTAGAAATACATGCTTAAGAGTGGGCCCAAAAGTATCACTTTCTTAGCATAATCCAAATGGCTTTCCAGAATGGCTGGACCAATTTGTAGCTCTTCTAACAAAGAATTAGTCATGTATATTTGTATGTTTCCACAACTCCTTCAGCATTAACTCTTCCCATTTTTGTCATCTTTGAATATTGACTTGATGAGAGATGAAACCTCAAAATTGTTTTAATTTACATATCTTTTCCGATTAATGATTTAAAGTAGTTTTTCATTTGGTGGTTAATAGTTTGATTTTTTTTGTATTTTAACTATAATCTTTCAATCAATTATCCTTTGAGAGGGTAGCTTTTAATATTAGATCTTTCAATTAATTGCTTATATGTCTGGAATATCATATGTTTTTATTTGACATATTTCCCTTTTTATTCTACTTGTGTTGATTTTTTCCATGCAAAATATTTATCAATTTCACATTAATCTAAATTATCTACATTTTCTTTCATGGTTTCATGGTTTCATTTCTCTATTTATATTTAGGAATTTAACCCCTATCTTTAGCTATAAAGATAGTTGATTTATATCTCTTCTGTTTTCTTTTTGTAACAGGATTTTTAATCCTCACATATCCATTTTGAATTTGCTGTGCTATTTGATGTAATATATCGATGTAAACTTAATTTCTCTGAGACTGTTCTCCTAACACTTTTTGCTCAAATAAGGGTTTATCAAATACTGAAATTTTGAGTTAATTTTTTAAAAAAGTTATTCCTTTTTATTTCTATTTCAGTGGCCTAATGTTTTATTTTAACTAGTTCCAAAAGGTTTTGATAACTTCTTCATAGTATTACTTGAAGTCTTGAAGTGCTTTTATTACTTTTTATCAGTTTCCCTTAATATGCCAGATCATTTTTCCCTCCAACAATTTTTAAAGTATTTTATCATTCTTTGTAAAGAATATCTTTTAGTGGTTTGATTAGCACGCACTAAATATGATCATTAATTTAGATAATAATGTGATTTTTGTTTTATTGGCATGACCCAGTGATGAGCACTGAATATCTAAAGTCCTAAAAAAAAGAAGGGGTGAGGAAGGAGTTTGGCAAAATTAACTGGCATATCAAAAAAATCTGACATTATATATAATGTTCCATACCCAGAGTCCCTAATCTCTGCAAAGAAGGGAAAGAGGTGCCTTGGAACTTTACTTATATTAAATATATCCTCAACTTGGGCTGACTTTTAACTTCTCTTTCCTCTCAAAATAGCACCTCTATATTTTCTGAACTCAGTTTTCCATTAATTAATAGCATGGATTTAGACAAGTAACTTAAGCTGTCTGGTCTTCAATTTCCTTCCTTCCAGTCTTAAACCTATGATCCTGTAATCTCTCTTTGCCTCCAACTTTCAAATTGTTTGACTAATTTTCCAAATTATTTGTTTAAGTCTGTAATAAATGAGCACATCATTCCATTTAGTAGCAAGAAGGGATTTAAAAGACTGATTAAATATGTAAAAATGGGATTATAATGGAAAGAGGTTTACAAATCTGTGCTTGAACCAACATGCTTTCGGTATATACTCCTGGGGTTCTTTTTCCTCACTTTCCTCACTAAAACAAGCAGAACATGTATTTGAAGAGCAAATCACTAGCCAGAGGGCTGCCTGTCTTTTTTTAGCAATGTGAAACTTACTTAGGTCATTAAAAACATTAAAAAAATATTTCAGGAGAAAAAAATGGATTGCAACCTGGCACATCCCTCTGTTGACAATTGCACATCAAAATTAAAAGTTGTCATTTTCAAGGAAAGTTCATCTCCTGAGATATGTTGAGAATATCAATAAACTCTTTTAAAAATTTCATTTAAAATGTTTTATTTTGTGAGCCAATGAGGATGCCTATGAAGCAATTACTAATCCCCATGCCCTAGCAGGGTATCTATAGCATATTAGCCAAGAGGAACCTCTTAATCTTGCAAGCAACCTGTTTCAGTATCTGAGCAGATATCAGCTCAGATTAATGATTTACAGACACTCCTTCAATGGGCCACCAGCCAAAACCTTTCTTTCCCCTGGAAATTCCTCTAAAGGATGAGAAAAAATCCTCTATATACATTTAAAATCGTTGGATGCATTCTGGCCTCATCTTCAGATTATCAATGAAGACTCCCTCTGACTCTGAGATCAACTGGAATTTCTTCAGTGTCTTGGACCCTATCGAGCTGGAATATTCTGGAATATTTCTCCACTATCTTGGCCTTCTACTATTGTTGAGTTTTTTGTTTGTTTGTGTGTTTGTTTTTGTTTTTTTCTGAGGACTACTATTTTGGAGATGAGCCTACGCCTGCTATATTTCATTGGCATCCTGGCAATGTTTCTATCATAGATTTTGCTACTTCATGGGTATCTACACACACACACACACACACACACACACACACACACACACACACACACACACACACACACACAGCAGGTCCCCTCTATGTTTTGTTCACCTCCCATTAGAATATAAGTTCTATAAGAGCACCGACTGTCTTTCTATTTGAATGAAATTGTATTTATTTTTTCCTTTTCTTTCTTTCTTACCTACTGTCTTAGAATCGATAACAAGTATCATTTCTAAGGCAGAAGAACAGTAAGGGCTAATCCACTGGGGTAAAGTGACTTGACCAAGATCACACATTTAGGAAGTGTCTGAGGACAGATTTGAACTCAAGATCTCCCATCTCCAGACCTGGTCTATATCCACTGAGTACCTACTGTCTCTGTAATTATATTTCAGATATAATTTTACCTTCCCAATATCATTAGAAAGCAAAGCATCTCCCAGCTATGTTGCCAAAGTCCTTTTCAAGAAGAAATGATCTGAGCCATGTATAAAGAAAGGAGTTCTATCAATTAAGGTAGACATGAACTTCTTTCTACAGAGAGCAAAATCTTTAAGGTCTAGGCACCTTCATAAAGGAGACAATAAGGAAGGGCTAGATGCAATCGCCACTATATCTGAAAAATACTTTAATACTTATCAAATGAGTGTTCCTGGAGGCCAGATCTGAGAAATCACTGAAGCAGAGTCTTCCTTTTTCCCAGGGAAGAACTGATTCATTTTAGGCATAATTTCTGGGAAGTGTATGATGACAAAACTGTAGTCATTTCATGACTATATGCCAACATTCAATAATACCAGCTGTCTGAGGATGATATAGCAATGACAAGCCAAGTGAGTATAATAGAAATGGACCCAATTTCAGATTTGCTTCAGTATGAAATGGATGCTCTGATCAGAAAAAATAATGCCAGGAAATGGGCAGGCCATAAGGAAGAATGTGTTTTATCTGAATGAGTTCTTTTTAGCAGGTGGTAGCATCTTTCTCTTGATCTGGTAGTTCTTGAACTTGGCTATAACATTCCTGGTCATTGTCAATTGGGGATTAAATGCAGGAGGTGAACTGTGGATTTTTTCAATCTCCACTGTACCCTCTTGTTCAAGAATGTTAACAAAACCAATGTAACCAAAATCAGAAGGGTAGCAACAAATTGGGAAACAATCTTCATAAAAACCTCTGACAAAGGTTTAATTACTAAAATTTATAAAGAACTAAATCAATTGTACAAAAAAATCAAGCCATTCTCCAATTGACAAATGGGCAAGGGACATGAACAGGCAATTCTCAGCCAAAGAAATCAAAACTATTAATAAGCACATGAAAAAGTGCTCTACATCTCTTATAATCAGAGAGATGCAAATCAAAACAGCTCTGAGGTATCATCTCACACCTAGCAGATTGGCTAACATGACAGCTATGCAAAGTAATGAATGCTGGAGGGGATGTGGCAAAGTGGGGACACTAATTCATTGCTGGTGGAGTTGTGAATTGATCCAACCATTCTGGAGGGCAATTTGGAACTATGTCCAAAGGGCGATAAAAGACTGTCTGCCCTTTGATCCAGCCATAGCACTGCTGGGTCTGTACCCCAAAGAGATAATAAGGAAAAAGACTTGTACAAGAATATTCATAGCTGCGCTCTTTGTGGTGGAAAAAACTGGAAAATGAGGGGCTGCCCTTCAATTGGGGAATGGCTGAACAAATTGTGGTATATGTTGGGGATGGAATACTATTGTGCTCAAAGGAATAATAAAGTGGAGGAATTCCATGGAGACTGGAACGACCTCCAGGAAGTGATGCAGAGCGAGAGGAGCAGAACCAGGAAAACATTATACACAGAGACTGATACATTGTGGTACAATCGAAGGTGATGGACTTCTCCATTAGTATCAATGCAATTTCCCTGAACAATCTGCAGGGATCTAAAAAAAAATACTACCCACAAGCAGAGGATAAACTGTGGGAGTAAAAACACCACTGAAAAGCAACTGCTTGACTACAGGGTTGGAGGAGATAAGACTGAGGAGAGACTCTAAATGAACACTATAATGCAAACTCCAACAACAGGGAAATGGGTTCGAGTCAAGAACACATGTGATAACCAGTGGAATAATGCGTCGGCTATGGGAGAGGGAAAGGCGGGGGGGGGGGGGAGGGGAGGGGAGGAAAAGAAAACGATCTTTGTTTCCAGTGAATAATGTATGAAAACGACCAAATAAAATAATATTAAAATAAAAAAAAAGAATGTTGGGGCAGTTTTTTTAAATAATTTCCTGTAGAATGATGTCCAGGATTTTTTTTACATGATTTTCTGGTAGTCCAATAATTCTTAAATTGTCTTTCCTGGATCTATTTTCCATTTCTGTTGTTTTATCAATGAGGTATTTCATTTTTTCATTCTTTTGATTTTGTTTTATAGACTCCTGCTACCTTATAAAGTCATTTGCTTCTAGTTGTTGGATTCTAATTTTTAAAGATGGAGTTTCATCCCTGGATTTTTGGTCACCCTTCTCCTTTTGGTTTGTTTTTCTTGGTAGGTCATCTTTCACTTTCTTTGCCTAATTTTCGAGCTGGTCAATTCTGGATCTTAAAACACTATTTTCTTGTTTTAAGTCATGTGCCTCTGTTTCCAGATAACTTATTTTGCTTTTTAAGTTCTTTTCCCAATTGTCTTGTCTCTCTTAATTGTTTTTTTTTATTTTGTTTTGAGTTCTTCCAAAGCCTATGTCCAATTCACTGGAGTTCCTGTGGTTTTGCTTGGTGTTCCTTGGTCTTCCTCTGTTCCATTTGTCCTTTGTTCATTACCTGGCTATAAAGTGTCCATTGTAATTTCTTTTTTCCTTTTCTGTTGTTTACTCATACCCCCTCCCCACTGGCTATAATTTTGCTTCTCTGTTTATTTTGCTGGATCTGTGAGTTTGGACTATTTTGTCTAGAAGGTGCTCCTTCTCTGCTCTTTTGGTTGACTATATTAGGCTGATGGAATATCAATGAGCCCTGAGACCAGATCTTCCCCAGCTGCTAGCAGACGCTGAAGGTGGAGATGGAGGTGTGGAGGCTGAAGGTAGTTCCCCTCATCCTCCTCTCTTCCTTTCTGCCTGCCACCTCCCTGCCAGTCCACCTTGGTCCCACAGCCATATCAAACTGGCCAGCAAACTGTCCTCAGGCTGTGACTATGCCCTTTTCAAGGATGGCATTGAGCCTATGTGGGAAGATAGCAGGAACAAACATGGTGGCCGATGGCTGGTCAGCTTGGCAAAGCAACAGCGTCAAAGCAACCTGGATCGGCTCTGGCTAGAGACGCTTCTTTGTCTGATTGGGGAGGCCTTTGAGGAGTACAGTGAGGAAGTATGTGGGGTTGTGCTCAATGTTCGCACCAAGGGGGACAAGATAGCCATCTGGACCAGTGAGGCTGAGAACCAGCCAGCTGTCACCTTTATTGGACGTGTCTACAAGGAGAGGCTGGGACTCTCTCCGAAGGTCATTATTGGCTACCAGGCTACCAGGCTGATTCTGTCCTGGTTGCAGACTTCCTTTGGGATCCCAGTTGGCCAGATCCTTACCTCTGCTCTCAGTGTGGTCAATAGGGGAGGGGTGTTGGAGATTGAGTTTCTTTGCCCTCTGAAGGCTTCTTATCTGCCCTGTTGATAGACAAGATTAAGCCAGGAGGAGCTGATCTGTAGAGATGGATGTGCCCTGAGGCCAAAACTTTCAGAGTCAGAGGCCCACAATGGATCGTAGTGGCTAAAGGCTGTGACCAGACTGGCCTCCTTTCTGTCCCTCCTCCAGCTACCTCCCTGCCAGCTGTTGTCTCACATAGCTATGGTAGCAAGGCACTCCCTCTGGGCGGGAGCCCTCCTCCAGAGATCCCAGGGACTGCCTGAGTCTCAGCACAGCAGGTGGGGGAGGGGTCCTTAAATCTGAGAATTCAGCCTTCTCTGTGTACCTTTTAAGTTGAATCGATCAGGAGGGTCCCACAGCTCTTTCCTATGTTAGATTTGGTTTTCTGTCCCCCTGGAAGCATTTGTTTTTGAGGAAGGGTTTTCACAGAGGGCTTGACTTTTTCTGCTTCTAAGTGGTCATCTTGACTCCGCCTCAATAATGTTTTAAATGGGCTATGATGGCAGCTGCCTGCGTGGTGGCAGCCTTGACTAACCCTGAACTGCCACATCCTGTATAAATGTCAGCTACAATAAGATCACCCTTGATGCCCCGAGACAGGAAAACAGCCGAGTGACAGGCTGAGAACCACAAAGGAAGGGGAATAGTCCTATCTGCACAGTGAGGATGCTGAATGACTGTCTTTAGTAAAAGAGATCCCAGGGTCCTATGCCCACCGAAGCGTAGCATCACAGTCATCGTGCCCGTAGACACTGATGACAGACCTCAGCCTCTTCCGTTCTTATAAAGTCACCAACTTGATTCATTAACCTGTATTGACCACCTCCATTCCTAACCCTCCCAACTAAAGGTGAAAAAGAAAAGTTATACCCACAGGGATACCAGAGGGTACAGCTAGGAAAATGACTCCACTCATATGGAGGTGGCGCTCAGAAAGAGGTCGTAGTTCTCTTCCCAAACCTCATTATATCTACCACCAAATGTGGAAGAGGCAATTTTTTTCTAGAAAAGTAAAAGAAAGAAAAGAAATTTTGCGACTTTTGTTAAGTCGTATTAAAGGGGCAGCGGAAGCAACATCATCAAGCTTTCAACATAAATTTCATATATCAAAATTATGCTTTAAGTACAATTTTCTCTTTCTTGGTACTGGACACAATGCTTAACACATAAGCAAGCCCTTAACAAATGCTTATTAATCTTACAAATCATAAAAGCCCAAGACCTTCCCCTTACAGATGGGGAAACTGAGGCCTTTTGTGACTTATTCAAAGCCATAAAGGTAATCAACTGAAGTTACACAGTATAAAACCTAGATTTTCTTAATTTAAAATTTTATTTAATTATTTTAGAATATTTTCACATGGTTACATGATTCATATTCTTTTCCTCTACTCTTTCTCACCCCCATCCCAGCCAACAAGCAATTCCACTGGGTTTTATGTGTGTCATTGATCAAGAACCTATTTCCATATTATTGATATTTGTATTAGGGTGATCATTTAGAGCCTACATCCCCAATCATATGCCCATTGACCCATGTGACCAAGCAGTTATTTTTCTTCTGTGTTTCTGCTCCCACAGTTCTTCCTCTGAATGTGGATACATTCTTTCTCATGAATCCCTCAGAATTGTCCTGGATCACTGTGTTGCCACTAATGGAGAAGTCCATTACGTTCGATTGTACCACAGTGTATCCATCTCTGTACAATGTCCTCCTGGTTCTGCTCCTTTCACTCTGCATCAATTCCTGGAGGTTGTTCCAAGAACTAGAATTTTTTTGAAAGCCAAAAACCAATTTGGAGGGCCATATGTGAAGAGCACTTAGTATATCTATGTCACTTAAGGATAGCTTCAGTGCTGATGATGAATTAATCTTTTTTTCAAGAATGACTTTTTTTTGCACTTCTGTGTCTGTATAACTGAAACTAAAAAATGGTATTGCATTAAGTAATCATCTTTTCCATCTTCCCTCTAGTACCTCAGGACTTTGTATGGATTGTAGATGCAATGGATAATCAATCTGCCATCCTCAGATATCTGTGCGTTTCCCAAATAGCTAGCTGTTTGGGGTGGAGATGAAGGTGGGGGACAGTGCTGGACAAAACTTCCAAAGTTGGATCACAAGTATATAATAGATAAAGCTGGAAAGAACTTTATATACTGTCTCAATTTGGAGATGAGAATACTATAGCAGAAGGACATGCATTTCAAGTAGAGTCAGAATTTGAAAACATATCTTTGATATCCATATTTAGCCTTCTTTCAACTGTACAACTGGAGGAAATGCAATTCAAATGAACAAGAACTAAGTGCGTACTCTGAGGAGGGCAGTGTCATAAAATAAAAACAAAAACATGGCCTGCTCACGTGAATTTTACAATCAAATGTGCTCATATGATAATACAAAATAAATATGGAGTAAATTCAAGATAAAGGAGAATATGAACAATTAAGAAATTCAGGGAAAACTTCATGTAGGCAGTGGCAACAGAGCTACGAATTCCAAAATGTTTGGAAATCTAAGAAATAGGGAGACACCTAACCTCTCTGACAGCCACAGATTCTTTATCTGTAAAATGGGAACAGTGCCTCCAGGACTGTTATAAGGATTGAGTTGTAAAGTACATTGTAAACCTTGAAGCACTATACAAATGATAAGTGTGATCATCATTATAGACCGCAGAAATTGAAATTTAAAAGATATGAGTTCAAATCCTGCCTCAGATACTTGCTAGTTATATGACTTTAGGCGAATCATTAACTTTTCGGTTATCAGTTTTCTCATCTGTAAAATGGAAATAGTAGCCATCCACTTTACAAAGATGTGAGAATCAAATGAGATTTATGTAAAACACTTAGCAAAACTTAAAACATTATATGAATACTAAATATTATCATTCATGCATCTCTTTTTCCACCATTAATGTATAAGTCTGAAAGCAAGGATCATGCAATTTTTAGTATCCCAGTGCTTTGTGGGATATAAGTTCTTAATAAATATTTTTTATTTTATTTTATTGGAAGTTTTTGAAGGGCAGGGGCCATAGCTCTCATTTTTAATGTATCTTTTCATTTTTTGTATCCCCTTGGTGTGTAGCATTGTTTTAGACATTTAATAAGTACAGAATAATTCTTTAATTGTTGTGTTTGACCTTGTACAAATCATTGAAGTTTCCTCAGGTTTTACTTCACTTACACACATAAACCAATTTGAAATAAAGATAATTACAATTAAGACTGGAAGTATAATTTTTTTGTCCTGGTTGTGCCACTAACTAGTGAAATGAACTTGGCAAGGTCTGTAGGACTCAGTTTCCTTATGTGTAAAATGAAGAGATTTGACAAGATGTTTTTTAAGTTCTTTCTAGTTCTAACATTATAGAACTATTATTCGTTGATACTAGATGAGAACATAGTTTGAAAAATATTTAGTATATAAGAAAAGGATATTTCAAGTCCCAAATATAAAAGATAACTACATTGATAAAACTAGTAGAGACAATTGAAAATAAGTGAAACTTCAATCAAGTTAAAAAATATTTCTTCATTAGACAAACTACTGGTATAGTAGTAAACCCTTTAAATTTGTTTGAATTTTCATCCATTTATTTCTGAAACGTCTCAGAAGTGCAGTCATCTGGTTTCTGATTGGCTTTAAAATAATGTGTTAAATTTATGTGGGAGCCTTCACTTGAGAATATCATCTCCTGTCAGGAGGAGAGACTCACATCCTTCCTAATGATTCACTATGGTTTTGCCATTATCAGACAGAATTCAGCCCAAGGTTAAGAACAGCCAAAGGAAACTGTTTTGCCCAGAGAGTGGTCCTGATTAATGTCTTTTCTCCAGACTTATATTAGAAACATGGAGTGAAGTAGACTCAGCAAACAGAAAGTGAAATCAGAACAAAAGTATTTGAATAAGGTGAGGAACTTTGGTAGAAACAGCTAACAAGATGCAAAATGGAACAAGTTCGGAAGGGAAAGGCGGGTCATCAGAAAAGAAAGTAGGTAAAGACCTCAACCCCAGAAGGATTATCTATTTGATTTAATTTTTAAATATATAAATGTAAATTTTTCATCAGTTCTCCCTCTTATGAACTTTCTTTATCCATTAAAGTGCAACTCAGAAGCCTCCTAATAGCAGAGGTGAATTTAAGATCTTAATGCTAGGAAAAAATGCACGTAAGGGATAGATGACTGTCAGCTGCTGGAGGAGTGTGCCTACCTAAACTCTAGAAAATTTCATTATGAGTTTGACTAAAAGGTGGTGAATTTTTCAGCCATAACAACTTCTAAAGATGCTATGCATCAGAAACAAAACTAGAACCCAGGACTTCCTCACTCTGAGATCAAGTCTCTATTCACTATGCCATTTTCATCATATGTTTAGATTAAAAACAAAATCTTCCCTGTCGTTCAACTATTTATTTTCTCAGTTCTATACACATTAAGGGGTCACGATTTCACTTGTCTGTATATCCCCTCTACTGGCATGAGCAAACCTTGATATGATCTTTGGAAATCATTAGCCAGAGGTGGGGTCGCGGTGGAAGGAGTTCAGCATCAAGATCCAAGCTGCTAGGGATACGCTACTCCTAACTTAAGATAAGTTTACGGACAGCAGACAGAGTTGGTTACAGGGCTGATACTTAAGACATTTCCATTTGGTAGGAACTAACAAAACTTGCCGTATTTTGATGTTTTCAACTAAACGAAAGAAAGATACTTCTATGATACAATGAAATTTCAGAATATGACTCTTCCCACTAATACAGGAATCTAATTGAAGACTCACAGGGTTCTAAAGTATTTCACAATGATTCATTAGGGTATCATTGCATTTCTGTGACTCAGTGATTTGTAGTAAAGTAAAATATTCACTTCTTCAAACATGAAAATAACTATTATTTCTCAAAATGGACTTTAAAGATTACATAGAGTAGTTGAACTTCATCATTTTATATTTAAGAAAACAAAGGTGTAGAAAATAAGGGGCACTGATAAATTAATAAAGCTAATTAATGGCAGAAACAAGACTAGAAATTAGTTACTGACTTTTAGTCCATTAACTTTAATTCATTTTATGTGATATGATGTGATACATAATGTTATATACCACATCACATCAAATAATATGAATATATAATTTATACATAATATATATTATCACCATACTGTGGAAAGACTACAAGTTGAAAGACTTGAGTTCAAAACCCAGATCTGCCATTCACTATTTCATTTAACATTTCTCTGTGCTTCTGTTTTCTCACACATAAAATGAGAGGGTTAAATGTTTTTTTTTCCAACTCTAAGGTCTATGCATTGGATTGACCCAGTTCCCTTGCTCTCTCCCCAATATTGATGCTAATGTTATTTTATTTTCTTGGAGTTGTTTTCTTTATGCATTAATTTCATGTTTGAATATAAGGAATGATATGTTTATTTTTCCCTTCTAAGACTTACTTTCTCTTTCTAGGGCCAAAGACTCAATTTTGTATAGATGTCATAAGCTGGTAGCATTTGTGTATTTGTAGTATTTGTGTCTTGGAAACTTATCTTCTCAAAATAAAGTTACTAAATGTTATGGGGCAAAGCTCTGATGCAGCACTTTTTTAGCTTAACTTTGATGTTCAGATGAAATAAACCATGCATAAGTCATTAAACATTTAATCAAAATTTTATGTTGCTTTAATGCAGCAATATGCAACCCATATATACTGGTGCCTAGCTTCTCACAACCCACCCCACCTTGTTTTCATCAGAAAACCTGACTGACTGGGAGATCAACAGGAGATAGTAACTCCTATGATCTTGGTCACAGATTCCATATGATAGAGACTTTTATGCTTCTAGATCATCAGGAAGTTGAATTAGCTAAGGCAGGTACAATCAGATTTTGGAGCATTTTTGTCTTCTTTCAGGTAAAGTCTCCTTTTGATGTGGAAAGGAGGAAGAAGGTAACATCAGGGAAATGCTAGTCCTATCACGAATGCATAACATAAAATACTTAAGATCACAGAGGAAACCAATTATATTTAAGTACAGTTTTAAAAAATTAACTCAGAGACCCTAGATAAAGAACCTCTCTACTAGATCTTCATAAGTTTTCAGTTAGGTAATATATTTGTATTTAATTGTATTTAAGTAAACAGCTAATTAATTAGCCAGAATTGAACTCTTTGCTAAATTGGATATACTTAAATAGACTCCATGATCTTTTCAACATGGTGATTGCCTCCATTGGTATATGATGAAACTCCTCTAGCTCTTTTCACCCTGTAAAATACTTGACAAATGTCTGCCCCAATATTTTTGTTTGAGATTTGGTCAAATGTGCTGGAGATTTAGCCTTTTGATCTTTTTATACATCATGGTATTAATATAATACCACTAGGAATACCCATGTCTTGGGTACTCTTGCTCATGATACATGCTTAGCCAAAATCATTTTTAAAGTAGGAATGAAAGAGGAATGGCAAGATCAAACCTCAAACTATCCTAAAAACCATAATCATCAACACTCATTGGCACTGGTAAAAAATTGAAGAGATCAGGTAAACTAGTCCCAGAAACAATTCTATAGAGAACTATAATGTTTATCTTTGAGAGCTGAGTCAGTAGTCTCTCAGGGAAGAGGATCCTTCTGCCTAGAATGTGGCGATTCAGTCAGATAAATGGCAAGACGCATCATATGCTCAATCTGTGTCAGGCATCACACAGTGCTCTGCCATGGCACAGAGGTTGGTTTATTTTATAGATTCAGTGAGTACATGCTTTTCTGGCACACAATAATTTTTCAGCATGCATGATCTACAGATAATTGGATATGTCACACATTAACAAGTCACTTAATCAACATTTTATGATCATTTACTATGTTGCTACAGCAAAGATTGAGATAAATGGTATGAGTAGGGTGATTTGGAGGTTAATCCCTCCTGACCTAGGGTTGACCAGTGAGGAGAATCATTGTTACTTTTGGTCAGCTTTCACAACCAATCACAATTAGGAGATGGGTAACAAAACATTTTGTAGCTAGGTACAGGGTTAGAGGGCAATTTAAGGCAGACCAGAATTGGAATTTTCCTCAATTTCCAAGTTGTATATTTCTTGTGCTTGATTCAGGCACCTGGCAAGGTTGCTTGGTTGTTATGTAACAAATCAGTGGAGTGTGTCTTGTAGACCTGGACAGGAAGGTGATTGATCTTCTTGGCTTGCCTGACTTGTAATGGGAGTGAGTGTAACTCTGTGGAGAGGGAAAGGAGGGGGGTAATGGGTAATAATATCTGGTTTGAATTCTGTGAATGTAATATTTTAGGGTAATAATCTGGGTAGATTAAGGTGGGATATATGTGTGTTAACCCTATAAGCATTTGCTCTCATATGATTTCTCCTGTATTGGGGAGAGAGAACAATAATCATAATGATTCCATTAGTAAGAAAAGTTAGAGGGAGAAGTCACACAGAAGGGGGTTCATTGGGTGCCTTATTTTCTGGGGGCTACTTTGCAGTCTCCATTTCCCCAGACTGTGATTCTGTCAGGCAGCAGGGATGTGATGGTTCTCCAGAGTTTATATAACAAAAGACATTAAATATTATGGTAAAGATGCCCTATTCAACAAAAGCTGCTGGAAAAAAACTAGAAAGCAGCCTGGTGGAAATTGGGTCTATACCAACATCTTATTCCATATGCTTAAAGCCCAAATAAGTGTCTGAAACAAAGTTTTTAAACCATATAAATAAATAAATTTCATAACTTTGACTAGGGGATAAATTCTTAACAAATCAGGAAAACTAGAAGAGAAAATGGAAAATATTTATTACAGTAGGATCTTGTTTTATGTAACCACTATGATCCAAGACCTATCACATAAGCTGAAAATCATACATAAGAGCAAAACCCATTGTTTAATAAGAATTTCTTATATGAACATACCTAGACACTCTACTACTTTTTTAGGTTTATCAGAGCTACCATCATCACTATTCTTGCACTTTGAGGCCATTATCAAGGGCTAAATATCATTAATGAAACAAGCAGAAGCACTGCTCTCATGCAAATGTAACTTGTAAGAAAGAACTCTGGACAAAGACTATTGCAGGAGCTAACTTTGGAACAAAACAATAACTTAACACTAAAACTTCTCAGAGATTGAATGAGCATGATTAGGTGAACTGCTTAAAAGCTTTATACCACTTGAAAAAATGGCACAGATTTAGCACATAATTAAAAATGTTTATTTTACATAGTTTTCTCCATTTTTATTGTAAATTCTATATGTCTGAATTTGCATGTGTTGAGTTGACATGAAACAGTACTATTGTATATAAAACTGTAAAAGCTTTTTCTAACAACAAAATCAATACAGATTTATTAAAGAAATGATTAAATTCAAAATATTTCACAGCAAAATTTCTTTGATAAAGGTCTAATATCTGAGACATATGAGATTGATACAAATATGTAAGAATAAGTTCCATTCTCAAATAATTAGTTGATTGAAAGATATGAGCTGCCAATTTTCACATGAAGAAATGCTATCAATAACCATATGAAAACATACTCCAAATCTCTAAGAAAAATACAAATGAAACTATCTTTCAGATTTTATTTCACAATGATCAGATTGGGGAAAATGACAAAAAGGAAAGGTAACAATTGTTAGAGGGGCCGAGGAAGGACAAGAACACTAATGCACTCATCACAGAATTGTGGACTAGTCTAACCATTTTATAAAACTCTCTGGAACTATGTCAAAAAGTAATTGAAATATGTATACACTTTGACCCAATGATTTTACTATTAAGTATATACTACAAAGCGGTAAAGACAGAGGAAAAGGCTCATGCATACAAAAATATCCATAGGAACACTTTTGTTATATTTAACTAGGGAAAAAATGTGTCTAACATCTAAATAATGACTGCAAATTTGTGTGACTAGGCATAGATAAAAATGAGCATAATGGTCATAATAATATAGATGTGAGATACATCAGTTTTGTTGAAAAGAGAATAAAAAGAAAATAATTTTATAAAGAAAATCAATAAAATACACAATAGAAAGTACCAAAGAGAAAAAGTAAAAAGAGAAAAAGTGAGATGCAGACTGTTAGAAGAGCCATATAGAAAACTGCCCTTCAGATGAATGTGCTAAGAGGATCTGTTTGAAGATAGAGAAATGCCAAAGGTAATGATGGCATCAGCATTGTGGTCCATCATTCCATTTGCATGTGAAGATTTTAAGTATTAGTAGTAATTATCATAATTATAAATCAAATATTTGCTTGGAGATGATGCTTAAGGACCACTAGGTTTCCAGTTTTCAGAAATATAAATTTCTTGAGCTTTATCCGTAAGAGAAAAATGATTTACTAACTTCCAGGAAATTTTAATTTGAGATATTGGGCAAGTGAAAATGCCAGCTGGGAAGAAGTCAGTAGGAAAGTATAATCTGCCAGGAAAGTCTTATTTGTGTTCCTAGGAAGTTACTGATTAGAAGAAAGGGATTGATTTGCTGGTTGCTTGAAGAAAAAGGCTGGGGTAATCTCTGTGAACTTCCTTGGAAGGAAGTGATTACTGCTGAGGGCTTTTACCTTCAATCATTTTCTACAGCTTGAGAAAGGTGAGACCACTTAAAAATCCCTGGTTATTCTTTATCATCCTGTATGTCTTGAGAAGAAGAAAGGCTTTGAATCTCTTTTACAGTTAGAACAGATTTGATGTTCATGAGATCTGACGGGACAAAGCAGAATCCCTTGGAAGGAAGTCTTGCCTTTATTGCCTGGAAAGCCAGCCTAGGTGCTTCACAATTCCCTTGCTTAAGGAAGTTGCTTGTCATTAAAATAGTGGCACTTTCTCAGCACCCAGTTAAAGGTAGCTTAGTTGGGAAAGCTTATCGCTATTTCATCAGTTTGAGAGGAGAAAGGGAACAGCTCCACTGAGATGAGGATGTGAAGAAGAGAGTCCAAATGAGCACGTATGTGCTAGATTCCATGCCCAAGCGGAGCAAGCCAGGAGAAGAAGCCCACGTTTCTAAGGGAGCGAGAACAAGAGTCCAGTTCCCAGACTGAGTGGCCTGAGTCTGCATCTAAGACAAATAGAACTAATGAAGAGTTCTCTGCGTGTTTGCTGAGAAACCCAGGCCTGATGGCTTTCTACTTCTTCTGCATGCTCTCTTTTCCATGTTCTCCTTCTCTTTAGGGAGAAATGAATCCACTTTACTAATCTTGTTTCTTGAGAGTATCTTTTACTTTCTTTGATCATTTTATTTTTTCAAGAGTCGGATTTTCAAAGGTAAGACGATCGCTTTGGGTGGTCCTTTCGGCAAATGCTGTCTAGAGGGGGGCAACTAGATGTTGGGATAAACAGTCGATTGTTGATGCGAGGTAATTACTAGTAAAATTGGGAGTTGGTACAGAGTTCCCCAAACAGAGAAAGCTTAAATAAGCCCAGGCTATTACCCCATTACCTGGAGAGCTAGTGTTCCTTGGGGGGGATGTTTGGCAAATGAGTGGTGCATGCTGTGAAGAAGCATTGCAAATGAGCTGGAAACGGTCTTTTAAAGTGGTGGCCTCCGTTCCCTTTATGCCTCCAGGAAAATTTTAAAAGGAAATCTATTCATTAGGGGCAGAATTGAAGTCATTAACTAAAGAGAAAGCAAGGCTGAGAGAGGCACTGAGAAGGAGTGACTTCACTCACTGCAGGGAAAGGGGGTAACTTGTTCCTCTCCTGATCGGCCTTTCAACTCCAAAAGGACATGAAGTTGAAAACAAATAAACTGACCCTCATAAGGGATGGCTAAACTTCACGTCTTCACGCTGGAGGAGCTCACTGAGGACTGCAGTGTGTTCTAAGGAGTCCATTTTTTTCTCTATTCAACAAACACTAAAGAGCAAGATCCAGTATTTTTCCATATCTTTCAATCAGTTGTATGCCTGAGAAAAGGGCTTTATTCATAAGTTATAACTAGGGAAGGAATTTCCACACTGATAACATCATCGTACTCGTGAAAAATCAACAATTTAGTCAACTACAGATTAGTTTTTAAAAGACAAAATCACAAAGGAAGCAGAAGGCAAAAGCCAGAATGCTCACTACCAGATCTCACTTCTACCTTCATATTTCTTTGTTTCATAACAGGAAGCAAGCATTTTAGCAAGCCAGGCTATTTTAGGGCTGCTGCTTTGCAATGATCAGATCTGCTAAGTCATCCATCCCCTGAGGCACTTGCTTTGCCTTCTCCTTCTCAGTGTTCATCATAATGTAAGTTTGAAAAAAAAAAAAGCTTTGGTCATCAATCAGCTCTCTGAATAAGCAAAGTTTTTCAGAGCACAAATCACTGGGGAAAGAAAAGCCCCCCAAAAGCAGAGGCCTTTTGCTTTTTCCTCACTTGTGTAATTGATTGGCATTAAGTTCATAAGTCTTTTGAGTTTTGGGCTATTTTCAATTAAGAAAAATCATTGTAGCCACAGCTCCCTGCCCCCACATCACGTACCGTCTTTCAATCTTGGCTCCACTTAACATACAGATATGAAAATAGAGTGAAAAGTTTTTTCAAGGACACTGCAGAAATGATGACCTGTTTGGGTAAAGTGAGAAGCCAATGAGATTCTAGAGCTGGAAGAGAACTAAGAGTTCATTCTATCAAAAGAGAAATTTCGAGTTTGGACCCAGAATAGAGAAGCATGTTTGGTAAGCTCAATATTATACATGAACTTTGACTATACTAAATAAACCCTGTATGCTTTTCCATTAACTCTTTCTGCCTGCTCAATTTCTATTTTCCCTATGGTTAGAATGACCCTTCTTTTTTATACTCCAACATCCGCTTAATTTCTGTCATCCAAGAACTGATTGACTGTCCATCGTGATCAGACTTCCAAGTTCTCAACCCTTATTCACATTAGACTTCCTCCTCCCTCATCCTTCTCCTTCCCTTAAAACCTTCCTGTTATTCCTAATCCTGCCACCTCCTCATGCTATTATTTTAAATGGACTCTTCGTATCCCCTCTAACTCATATTCCAATTACTATACTACCCTCCTTTCTTTCATCCATTGATCTATTTGCATAAAACCGAGGTTAGTCTATTCCTTCCCCTGTCCATGGTACTTCCTATCAATGGTAACACTACTCCATTCTCCTAAAACTAATTTCCCTACTATGACCAACTCTGCCACTTTTTCAGCATATTATTTTATCTTTCTCAATTCCATCACTGCAAAAATTATAGAAAGAAGACTCCATACTGGATCCTGACCCTTTGTCATCACCCATTCAACTCCTTAAACCTTTAAAGAATGGCTTCCATTCCCATCATTCTACTGAAGCAGAAGGCATTGTTAATCCCATAAACTTCACCATAAACTCTCTGCCTTCTTAGTTTCTCCCTTCCCCTTGTAGATAGTGGAGTCCTCCAGCTCACATCCCAATATCCTACTCCCAATGTCTGTCATCCTGGAATTTATTGTATTAAAACTATCCTGTTGCTACCCTAGGTTCTCATTATTACTCACATTTACCCTATTCCTGCTTTTTCCTCTGAATGTCCTACTATACCTCATCTTTCTGTTACCTCCTCATGCTATTATTATATCTCTATGAAGCCCTTTACTGTTAAATTTCCAGAAAGAAGAGACTACACTTGCTTCTTACACTTTATTATCACCCATTCACTCCTTAAGTCATTACAATCTGGATTCCATCCCCTTCATTTTACTTAAACAATTCTATTTCCTTAAAATTATCCTTCATGAACTCTCTGTGGCCTTTGACACTGGGTAGAACATTTAATACTTCTTGATTCTCTCCCCTCTGGAATTATCATGGTCTTCTTCCTGTCTTTTTGAACCACTTGTCTATCATTTTCACTTAATCTTCTTCCTCCTCTTCCTCCTCTTTAAATATAGGAATTCCCTAGAGTTTTTCCTTGACTCATTTATTTTCCTACACTCTCTTCCCTTGGGGACTTTATTCAGGTCTATGTCTTCAATGATTAAATGTCTAGAGATGATTCCCAGGTCTATAACACCACTTGACCTCTGTCCTGAATGACAGGTCCACATTCAACTGCCTTCTAGATGGCTTTACCTAAATGTTCGACTGGAAAGACAGACTCAACATGAATAAAACTGAACTGGTATATTCCCTTTTTTCAACTGCTTATGTGTCTATCCTCTTAGCCTCTCAGACTTGAATTTTGAATACCCCTTCATCCTCCTTTTTTCTTATTCTACACATATAATCAATTGCTAAATTTCATTGATTCCTCATCGCCATTTGTTGCTCATCTGCCCCACCCCACCCCTAACTCCCACCTTTTTTACTCTCACCACATTCTAGTATAGGGCCTGACCAATAAGACAGAACTTATTCACGTACTGGCAATGACAAGAATCTAGGAAGGCAAAAGCAATTTCTTAGAGTTTGTGATTGATAATAAAGGGAGCAAACAGACATAATCTCACACACATCAGTGTTAATATTCATTACAAAAGGGACTCGGGGAGGGGAAGAAAAGAGTACTGGAAAGAGAAGTCCTTGATCCAAACCCAGCTTTGAATGGTTACTGTCTCTAGACTTAAATGTCTTCATCTGTAAAATAAGGAAGTTGACCCAGGGTCAATTCTAAGGTCCTTTTTAGTCTTAACGCCATGATACTATGATCATTTGAGTCCAATCCACTTATCAGAAGAAAATTTTAATAACAATAAAATAAAATTTTACTTTGTCATTCATTTGCTATAGTAAATACAAATTCAGAGTAATATGTAAAGATTTTAAACATTTTCCCCAAAGTACAAAATACCTTGCTGTCCTGGAATCTAATAACTCTCAAGGTGATTGATGACATGGATTTTCTGGGCTCACACTTCTCCTTAAAAACCCTGATATTGCCAAGTTTTTCTAATGAAAATAAAGCATGAAGTTAATTATCTAATGAATTGAGACAGTGAATCTTTGTGGCGTAGTATTTCAATTAGTAATCTACACTGATCATACTAAAGAATTGTTCATCATATCACTTTATCTGGCTAAATACTTCTGTTCTAATTCTTCCTAAAAAGATATGAACTTTGGAAAATGAAAAACAAAAGAATCTTATTCTGGCAGGCTCCTCTAATGAGCATCTGGCTCATCTCTTTACCTCCAAGTAGGAATTCTTCTAAATCACCTCAAAAAGATAATGATATCCAAAATATTTATTTCAAGAATGGTTTTGACAAACCTAGTTTAATGGTATAAATGGAGAATAGGACTGGGGCCCAGAGTGGTGATTTTATAAATATAAGGAAGTATAGGATTAACAACCTCCCTCTAAAAAGGTAGGTCAACACTTCAGCAACCAGAAGTCTTAGAGAGTTGCTTAGCACCATGGTGTCAAAATCATATAGAAACAGGAGTCACTATACCACACATAATGATTTCTGTGGGCCATATAGTGACTTAGAAAAATCACACATTAATATTATCCATACTTAATTATATTTTTATTTATTTTGTTAAATATTTGTCAAAATATATCCTCAAAATAGTACCCTTAAATATGGTTCAGGGTGTTTGGAGTTGCATGCACCTTGTTTGACATCTCTGGAGTAAAGCACTGAGACTTTAAATCATTTACCCAGTGTCACACAGCCATATTTGTCTAAGGTAAGACTTCAACCCATATTCCTGATTTTCTATCCACTGTACCAGGCTGATTCTTAATAAATGAAATAATGAAAATTAATCCTTTCCCTTAAAATAAATAAAAGTCAAAAAGCCAGTTTGAGGCTCTTCATGAAGCAATAGCATTCAAAATGAACTTTGTTGGCATGTTTACAATCTAAGTAATAGAAGCATCTATCATAAAGATATCCATCCCAGAACGTGCTATCAAAAAAAAAGATGTGGACAATATCTTTTTTAGAGGTGAAAGTATACGTGCTGTGTTCCTAAATTAAAATGCTACCTCTCCAAATATTTTAATCAATCACTTGAAACTACCTCCTCTGAGCTCATTATTTTTCATTAAGCTTTTGTGGATGGTAGAAACATAATTAGCCACACTTGTTCCTTATGATTTAATGTGGGTTCATTTGTTGTGGTTCTTAATTTTTTTTAGGATTTGGATATTAACTTTTATTATTTTGACCTTGATAGCATCAACAAACACAAATATTTTAATAAACAGACAACAGAAAATGATGATTATATGTGAAACTGGACATTTTTATTATGCACAGCTTGTTTTTTTAGTTGATAATAACCTCAAATGTGCTAGTTCTGAAGATGTCTTATTTGTATCTCCTTCTGAACTTCATTCTGTTCTCTTGTGACCAATTAAAATATTTCTTAGACCTCCTTTAATTTCTCGTTTCTTCGCATTTGGCACCACTATAACTATTCCCTCTCTCTACTTTTCCTCCCCTCCTTTCTTTGTAGCAAATAAGTATGGTTAAGGAAAACAAATCCCTATGTTGGCAATGTCTGAAAATGTGTCCCTCACTATGAATCTCAAGCCCATCACCAGTTTTTCAAGAGGTGGGAAGCATGTTTTATCATTCACCTCATGAAATTCATATATGGTCATTGCATTTCCCAAACTAAAGAGTTTCAAACTTGTTTTTTCCCCTTTAACATAGTGCATTCATTGTATGAATCATTCTCCTGGTCCTGCTAAATTTACTCTACTTCAATATATAGAACTCTTTCCAGATTTCACTTAATCTTTCCCTTTTGTCATTTCTTATGACCCAATAAAACTCACAATATCTACATACTATACTATATTCTATCATTCCCCAAATGTTATGATGACTATTCCCTTGTTTTCTAGTTCTTAGGAAAATGTCATTACAAGTAATTTTGTACATATGGATCCTTTCCCTCTTTCCTTGATCTCTTTAATGTAAAAGCATAGTACTACTAAATCTGGGTAAAAAAATTAAGCATAGTTTATTGACTTTTTGTGGGATGATTTCAAAGTGCTTTGCTGAATGGCTAGAGCATTTCACAGTTCTGTCAGGAGTACCTTATTGTGTCTATTTTCCCATAGCCTCTCCATAATTGTCACCTTCGTTCCTTTTTTTTGGTCGTCTTTGTCAATCTTATTCCTGTTATTTTCATTTGCATTTCTCTTATTATTAGCTATCTAGAGATTTCTTATGTGATTGTTAGTACCTAACATTTCTTCTTTAGATACATACTTGTTCAAATTATTTAACCACTAGCAATTGGGGAATGGTGATTTTATATATATGTAAATATACATATATATATCAGTTCCTAATGCATTGTAGATATTAAATTTTTTCAGAGAAATTTACTATAAAGCTTTTCTCAAGTTAAGTATTTATTTCTCTCCTAATTTTAACTATATATATTTTATTTGTTTAAAACCTTTACAACTTTATTTAATCAAAATTGCTGATTTTATCTCCTCTATCCAGTACATATAGGTCATTTGACTTGGAATAAAGAAGTCAAGGTTTCAAATCCTACTTCAGACATTTAGAAACTGTTCAACCCTGGGAAACTCACCAAAGACTTTATGCTTTAATTCTCTTATCTGTAAAGTGAGGAGGCTGGAATTGATGGCCTCAAAGGTCTCTTTCTATTCTAAATATATGATCCTGCATTATTTATTTTGTCAATAGCTTTTCCTCTATACATATATATAATGTTGAAAGGTATTTCCTAGTCTCTCTAACTTGTTTATGGTATCAACATTTGTATCTAGATCATAGAACTATTGGAACTTTTTGTGGTATAAGTTATAAGTATAATAAAATATAAGTTATTAACTTAAGCTAATTTGGCTAGACTAATTGCCAGGTTTTCTAGCAATTTTTCTTGAAAAGTGAATGGTTATCCCAAACTTTATGGTTTTTGGATTTATCAAAAACTCTAATTTTGATTGTGTATTCATTTCATAGACTCCAAATCTTCTCTGGTTAAGTTTATTTTTAACCAGAATAAAATAATATTGATGATCACTGCTTTATAGTTTGATACTTAGTACTTATAGACTGCCTTTTTGTTTTATATTTCATATCTCCTGAATTTGCCAATTATTTCAATTAATTTTAGTGTAATCTTTAGGATTCACCAAGGAGATTATCATGTCATCTGTCAAAATAACAACAGCTAGCACTTATTTACTGCTCTAAGGTTTGCAAAGCACTTTACAAAATTATTTCATTTGATCCTTATTGTGACCTTGGGAATTATATGATATTTTTTCCTCATTTTATACATGAGAAAACTCATGCAGAC
Source organism: Monodelphis domestica (assembly GCF_027887165.1). NCBI lineage: Eukaryota > Metazoa > Chordata > Mammalia > Didelphimorphia > Didelphidae > Monodelphis > Monodelphis domestica. Next base: position 250,567,394 of record NC_077234.1, read on the forward strand.
AAGTTTAGTGATGTATGGATCCTACAACTATCTGAAGCCCAATTTGAACTGAGATCTTCCTGGCTCCGTCTTTCCTCCTATTTCTTCTTTGTCTATTTTTAGTCTCTCAATTTCTTTTAATCATTTTATTGCTATAGCTAACTATATCAAATAATACTGGTAACAGTAGACATCCTATTTTATCCCTGACTTTGTTGGAAATATCTTTAGAATTTCTACTTTTTCTTTTTAGATGGATACAATTTACCACCTTAAATAATGATCCTCCAGTTTCAATACTCGACTATTTTTAACATAAAATAGTGTTGTTTTTTTAAATGAAAACTTTTTTAAAGTACTCTAAATATGTTTATATTTATCCTTAATTGAACCAGCCCTGTATTCTTAGTCCTTAGCTACTGCTTCAACAAGCCAGAAGACAAGTAAATGTGTTAATAAAAAAAAACAACTATTCAATATATACATATATATACATATATATATATATATATATATATATATATATATATATATATATAAATAAAGAGAGAACACATAGCCACAGTTCTATATGGTACAATAGCCTCTTTGCTAATACCTTTCCCCATATTTTTGAGTCAATATTCATTAGGGACACTGGTTTACAGTCTTTTTTCTATGATCAATTTCTCACTAATTCACATGATCAGTCTCTAAACCTTGTTGGTTTCATCAAAAGAATTCATATTATATTATAATAAATTGTTCTTTGAGTGTTGACAGAATGAACTTGATAGCCCAGCTAATTTCCTTCACCCTTGGGAAGTCATTCTGGCTTTGTCAGACACAACTGAACAATTGAAAAAGAACAAGTATATCACTATGAACAAATGATGGTATTAGTTAACCATAATATCATACCTTGAACTTTTCAGTGTTGTATATAGATTGTCCCCTTTTATTCTCACAATGACCCTGTGAGACATCTGTTTTTATTAGCCCCATTTCATGAAAGAAAAAACTGAGACTCAAACAGTAAGTGGGAGTCACACAGCTAAGAAATGTCTGAGGCAGGATTTGAATACAGATCTTCCAGACTCTAAATGCAGTATAATATCCCTTCTACCTCACTGTACCTCTGAATAGATTCAGGTTTAAATATTTTGACAACTTTATTTTAAAACATTTGGTTGCCTTTGTAATCATATGTATGTTATTTTATGTATTAAAAAAAACCATTACTTTAAGAATGGACCCTTGGTCCTCATCAGAATACTGAAAGGGGCATATGGCACAGGAAAGATTTACAACTCATTTATACATATGGGTACATGCATGTTTATATCTGAATATCTGCCTATGTTTATGTGTTTCTAACCATAAATTGTTAGACCTGTTTCAAAATTAAATGCAACAAATGTATATTTATTGTATGACTACCGTGTTCAAGGCATTGTGCTTGGCATAATAAAATTATTATAAAATTTCCATTTTATATTCACACTTGGAGCCTATAATTAAAGCACGGGGTACACATTACTACAATTTTCATTAAGAAAATCCTTATGGTATGCTTTATGAAAATTTTAAAATATTCCTGTATTCAGCAGTTACTAGAGCTGCGAGGGACCATCTAGTCTAATCATCTAATTTGTCAGCTAGATCAAGAGATTAAAATAAAAGATTAACAAAGTGAAAATGCAAGAGTTGCTAAATTTTTCATAGCAAAAAATTAATCTACTACATTTGATACTGACTGGTTACCATTCTATATTGGTAAAATACATGCACAAAAAAACCCAACCAAGCAACCAAATGCTTAAGGTGGCTGACTCCAGCTAAATCTATTTTGCTTCTCTGGGTCTTGATGACCAGGAGAAAAGATTCTGATGTATTGTAGGTTCTGAAAAAGGAGAGCAAAAACGGCTCCCAGCTAGCTCTTACTTTTATGCCCTCTTTCACTCATGCCACAAAACCAATGCTATCTTCTTTCCAATACTATGGTTAGATGTGGAAATTGGTTTTGTGTTTACTTGAACATTTATTAGGAAGATTTTTTCAATGTAAGGGAAAGTAGAAGTGATAGCAAACATATATTTTAACTAGAAAATCAAGTTACAACCTCCCCCAAATGATATGGCTTCCAACCTCCTGCTCCCACCATATCTGGTCACAAATCTCCAGAAAGAAAATTGTATGTAGCTGGCAGGCTAACTTCTCTTCTCCCCACCCCAACCCTCAAGCTTCAGCCTGAGACTCTCTTCTGGTCTGGATTCTGACCCCTAACTGCACTAAAGCTGAGGTTTAGAGTCACCATCTCTGGGGATCACCAGGTTACATGCCTTTAGGATAAGCAAACCAGACTGTTTGACTCTTATTAAAGGTGCCTGGCCCGGAATGAAAAGATGAAGGAATTTGTGGCGTCACGGGGCAGAGATCACCACTGAATCTGTGATTTCTTCCCTCAAGCAGATGAGTACTTTTCTATCATTTACAATCTTAATACAGAGGCCTTTAATCTGATATCTGATACTTGAGGGGGTCTTTGAAAAACAACACCTCTTTGATTCAGAATGTTTCTTTGAAATCTTACCTATTTTACTTTGTACATCTAAGTAGATTGTCATGAGGAATCCATAGACTTCCCCATCGTTATCAAAAGGGTTCATGACACTAAAATTATGAAGAATTCCTATCTTAAAGAGTTGCTCACAGCACGGAGAGTTTAAATGATGTCCAGCAAAGGACTTGAGCTCAGGGATTAGAGGCTTCAAGGCCAGTTCTCCAGACACCATAAGCTCTTGGTGGGAAAAATCAAGGCAGTTCCTGATCCATGGGAACTGTGTAAGTTATCCCTCGTATCCAGGAACCCAAAGCAAGCAAACGTCATCTTATGAATTGTGATTTTAAGCCACATAGAAAGTGGGCCAACAATAACAGTATTAGGAATCTTAATGGTCTATATCCATTGGCTTATGGTGGGAAGAAAGGAGAGAGTGAAGAGAAAGGGAGAGAACTAGGCAAGTCAACTTGTGAATGAGAAGCATGAACTTTTCTCTTCTTAGAATGACTTTAAAAGATATTACCACTAGGTCGATGCTAATACTTCAAGGTAAAGGTAAACTCACTTAGAAAAGGATTAATGCATCTCTCTTTTTAAAGACGTTGTGAAAGGTGTGGTAAGTGGTGACTAAATGAATATTTTCTAGGCAAGGCAAAAACAGCAAGAAGAACCGTGTTTTGCCAGAATTGTGATATAATGAAAAGCTTATCCCACAAAAGAGACAAATTAGAGGATGATTAATAGATATATTTGCAATTAAGACAAAAGGTTTTTTTTAAACTATTCTTGCTTTTACTTTGCTTTTTAAAGCCTACGCTCTTATTCTGTTAAACTGCACTAATGAGATCTGGGTTCAGGATACATTTGTGGTGCCTCATCACTGACACAGTCATCCAATTAGCCTGCCATTTTGTTCATTTTCATGGGCTAAAAGCAGGTTTTTTCGTGTGTAGAGCTTGCTGCATCGAATGGTGTGCTGCTGCCTCTGGCTATCGGTACATCCTTTAGCCCACACCTACTGCCTTCAGAACCCAAGCCTCCCAGTGCCGTAGCCCTCAATTTCATTAAGAGCATTGGCGTTTGCTTCCACAGCTCTAAGGATGATTCAGCGTGCTGATTATGTCATAGCCCTTAGCTTTCAGGCTTACTCCTCAACGTTGCGTTTAAAAGAAAGGTTGGGACCAGGCAGGGCAAGATGGTTGAGCTGCTCAGGGAGGACCTTAGAAGGTGGCTTTGGACTTCGGTGTGAGCAGGTCTGGCTCTGTGCTTTGCCGCCTCCAAACTTAATTGTTATCACTCAGAAGCAGTCAGGCTGTGGCAGCAGGGTGAAAGAAAGCGCTGGGCAGGAGTCTCAAGACTGAGTTCACATTGTCTCTAGCCATCAGTATGACGCTGGGCACATCTTCCCTTTACCTGTTGTACTACTGTTCTTTATTAAAAAAAAAAAACTGTTACTTTGTAAAAATCATTTGCACTCATCATGGATCATCACCAGGTTTAAAAAAGGAAATGGATCTCATATTTTGGTGAGAAACCTTTGTATTTTACCTTTTCTTAGCTGATACAATGTGTCCATGTTTGTAAGCTATATATTTTTTTATTTTAAAAACTTTTTATTATTGTTTATTCTTACATGTACAATATAGTATTTCAGTTTTCTCTCCTTTTTGTATTTGAAGCACATGTGAACAGTGTTTAGAAGATTTTTCTTTAATTTTTTTTTATTTTGCAGTAATAAAAGTTTAAAACACATTTGCCTTAATGACAATGCATATCCAGAAAACTTTAGACTATAAAAATGATGCCGTGGATTGTTTGAAAGAATTATGGGACTTTGCTTCATGATTCATCTGATTCCAGAAGAAGGGAATATACAAAAGAGCCAGTATATAGTGCTAAAGAAGCACATAGTGCCAAATGAGCACAGGGTCAAAGAGACCAACAATGCCAATGGAATTGAGGAAATTTTGAGCCAAGACAAGAGGACGTGAACTTACTTGGGGTTTGAGGTTGAGGCTGTTTTGACATATGTCAAAGGCAGGTCTTCCTTGTCCCAGATTCAACCAAGTATCTCAAATTTGGCTCCAATAATCTCATCCCTATTCTGTCTTTCATACTGTGGAAAACTTTCTGTAGTCCTGGCTGCTGATTGGGAAAGTACATATACATAAATCACTTTACCTGGGCCCCGATTCAAGGACCTGGTATAGGTTTATTTTCCTTTACTTACAATGTTTACACATAAGACTTTGATAGTCTAGATTTCATCCAGAAACTATTTTTCTTTTTTTATTTGGATTTCTTTATGTTTTTGATTTCTCCTGTCAACTGATTCATATACCTCATAACTCAGCCATACACCCCTAAGTGATCCCCATGTTTTTCAACACCCTCTTCAGGGGGGGAATGTATTATTATTCTAAAATGCAAAGTGAAAATTCTTTTTGAGAGTAATTTTAAGATAAGAAACATGCTACCTCTCTGAATTCAGAAAGTGAACTGTTTGGTGAAGGCAACATGAAGATGCCTCCACAGACCACACGCTGTACCAGAAGATCCAGAGTGAACTTTGGGATGTGATGATTTGAACCATGTGGGGTTGAATGCATTTGTTTTGTATATATACTCTAATGCCAAAGTGGACTGCCCCCAACTGGCTTTTTGTCAATGTGCCTAGCAATCATTGGTTTTGTTCTCTTTTCCTTTTATCCCCAAATTATTGTGATTTCAAAGTTGGTTATGTTTACAAGATCCATTGGAGAGATTCGTCTTCTGCAGATACCAGGGAGAATGTATAATTGAAAATCTGTTACTCTAAAAAAAGAACTACATTTCCCAGGAGCCCACTGATTCCCTGTCATTATGTACTTTCTGTAGATAGGGGATATTAGGCAGGGACGTGGAGAGTCCCACCTCTTTGGCATGATGACAGCGAGCATGGTGGTGGTAAGGCTGGTGTCTGAACTGGCTGATCAGCCATGGGCATGTGGTCATGGTCTTCTTATTTTGTTACCTTTTTTATTCCTTTATTTCTAATCATCAGTAATAAATCCCCTAAAATATAATATTTTTATTATTAAGATTTAATTTTAACTTTTACAATATAGATAAGTGCATCAGATTATACAAAGTTAAATTAAATACTGGCCTTATAGTCAAGGACCTTTCAGCTCTTCTTATGAACTTACATGGTAATACTTTAAGAATTTAAGACAATATCACTTTCTCATCTTGTGTCCAAATTCTAGGGTTTACATCCCACTATATGGCGGTTATAGTTGATATTTACAGTGTTCATTCTTTGTTGTGGGATTAAATATTGCAAAAAAAAAATGCATTCTCTAATTTAGTCAACTATAGTAATTTATTTGAATTATAATCTCATTTTATAGATGGAGATTGAAGCATTACATTAACTAATATCATTTAGTCAGCTTAAAGTATCATATGCATTTCCTTTTTTATTGTTTTTGCATTTTATTTTGTAGGTGGCGAGCCTTCTCATGTTGTACTAAACTAAAAACAGGGCTGAAAAAAGCCTGAGCCTGCCTTATTCAGGACTTTAATATTTTTTCACAAAGTTGGTTTCTTTTCTCAATTTATTTTTCAATAGCCATTTCTGAAAATGTCTGTATTTAACTGGACTGAAAGAAAATGCGTGATCAAAGGCAGCCATTGATGGCTATTCACATAAAAACCACATCCTGTCTTATGGGTACTTAAATTTGCCCAGGTGTGAAATGGATTATGAAATGGTGATCTGAAGAGATGATGGAGACTGAATAGTAAGTTATACATTTGGCATTACTAGAGGGGGAAAAGGTAGACTACTTGACTCAAGGCTGTCACATATGTTTTGACATCTAGACAACACTTGGTTCCACAAGATAATATTGTCAAACATTTCACTAAACTACAACCACTAATGCTAGAGATGATTGAAAAGAAGTCTGGGGAGAGTTCCAATCCACTGCACAATGTACAACCAAGTTAAATAATCTAACTTGCACATTTCTTCAAGGTTTTCCTCATATATTCTATATGAAAAGGAGGACAAGTAATTTGCTTCAGACAGGAATGTGAACAGGAACTTCAGTGATTATAGTGCTGCCTCCCCCTCTCCCCCATAGTTTTTTTCCTCCTGAAGGCTTATTAAACCTTCTGTACATTTGCATAGAAGAGCATCTTGGAAGCTAAAAAAAATCCAGAGGAGCATATCTACCTATCAGTAGCCTCACCAAATCATTCATCCTAACTCAGATAGGAGTCAGGGTACAGATTCTCTGCAGAGAAGAAAGGAAATATCTTTCAACAATATATCTAGAAGTTGTTCGTGAAGCTGTGTTAAGGAGCCTTTTTGGTGCTAATTTAAGTGGAATTGTGGGAGTGATAAAAAATACAAATCAAAGACTCTGATGGACAGCTCCCAAACACCTAAGAGGGTAGACCAATTCTATAAGAGTAATAACAGTTGACCCTAGCCATGCTTGGAGTTTTGAAGTTACATGAATACATACTTAAAGCTGGAGAAACACATTATTAGCATTTTAAAGTGCCTCTTGACTTAACTTGCCAAAATGAAAAATAGGGTCAAAAAAGCTTCAGGTGATTATTAACACTGGAGTCTTCAAGTAAAGGGGATGACTTCAGGGTGTTTCAGCTAGGGTGGGCCTCAAGCAGTTTTTATCAAGGAGCCCTCCATGCTGTGATGGCTAGTCCTCGTCTTGCTCCTAACCTACTAAGGTGGGGAGCTTCCTCATCAGCATGTTGACTATGTAATAGCAGGTGACCACGGAAACGCTGTTGGAGAGTAGAGGAGGACTATGCGTGTGAGGCATAGCTGAGTTTGACACGTGATAATGGCCTTGTGACTACTGACAGTAAAGAACTGAGATTAAAGTGATGTCTATTCAGCAGACCTATAAAGTGTCTCCTGCTTTAATGGTTTAAGTGTCAAGCTCCCAGTAAGTACAATCAGACTTATGGTTTATCATATCATGATCCAAGTATTTGTCAACGTTTGCTACTGAGTCGTGTGTGTCTTCACCTCTTCTTCTCTAAGGGAGCCAATAAGTTGCTGTCCTGTGCTTTATCTAAATTATTCTGAGTACCATTTTTGGAAGGGAGGCGACCCTTTTAGGCTCAATTATAGACATGAGCCTTGCCTAAAGATCGTTTTTAGAAAATGTTCTCGGAATTCAACTGTGGATTAGAGGCATACTGAGTCAGAAAGACTGAGAATCTAACTTCCCTCCTTTAGCGCACGGCCCCAAGAACTGAATCCAGCCCAAAGGAGTCCGGAGCTGGGAATCCGATATGCGGGGCACCCTTTTCCCATGAGTCAGTGAGCCATTGTATTTCAGTCAGTGAAGACTTATAAATCACTGCGGAATACTCTTTCTGCCTTCTCCTACTGTGTCATCTTAACCTTCGTACCTGTCTCAGCCCGTGACTCTTTCTCTTCTCGGGGGCTCTAATTAACAGAAGTGTCTATCCCAGATTCCCAAGGTGAGAAAACCAACTTCCGTAGTTCAGTTTCTTGACACTGGTGAGAGACAGCCCTCGGGCATGAAAATCAGACGAGGGAATATCTCACCAGTCCTGAAAAGTTCTGGGGGCTCTGCCCACCAATATTCAGGAAAACAGAGAGAGAGGCAGCCGCGGATTCTGAGGCAGAAGAGAAGACAAGTTCTATTAGAGGCTACCCAGAAATATTTCTCCTACCTTATGGTTTCATAAAAGCAGTTTTTTAACTGTGAATTCAAGAATATGCCTATGTAGTGCACTATCCTTCTCCAAAAAGCTGCTTTGAATTTAAATTTAATCTCACGATATCCTCTTTTTTAATGTGTTCAATGTCATATTATGCAATTTATATATATTTGGTAATAAGTACCAAAGTACATAATATAGACATTATAGAAATATATAGAAACCTCACACTTGCTTGAATCATGCATTTCCCCTCCTGGAGTGGCCATTGTCACTAATCTTCCCCTTTCCTTCTGACAATTATTTTAGAAAATTCTTTGACTTATATAAACAACTGTGTCAGGTACGGGCACTGCAGTGAAGTATTTGTGTTCTTTTTCTATTTTCTAAAACCCTTACTTTCTGTCTCAGTAACAACTTTAAAATAGAAAGGCAACAGCTGGCTAAACAGGGTTCAATGACTTGCCCATGGTCACACAGCACGAAGGTGACTGAGGCCAGATTAGGACCCAGGTCCTCCCAACTCTAGGCCAGACACTATGCTACCCAGCTGCCCCATTTGTGTTCTTTTTCACAGGCACTCTACTGAAATGGCATAATAATCCAATGACTCAACATTTTAATTCAATCATACAATAACGTCTTTGATTTTTAAAACATGGATCAGTTTTTTGTTGAGACAGGAAAAGGATTATAAAATTGAATTAAGAATGTGCTAATAGCAATAAAATCTTTGAATTCAGACTTTTTGAACTGGAAATTGAAAGGATGCTCATCAGTTGGGGAATGGCTAAAAAGTTATGGCATATAATTGTGATTATATATACATATATATATATATATACACATACACTGCTCTTTAAGAAATGATGAGCAGATTAATTTTGGAAAAACATGAAAAGACCCACATGAAAATATGAAGAGGGAAATAATCAGAACCAGATTATATACAGCAAGAAAAATATCATTTGAAGAGTGACTTGTAGATGTCCACTTCCAGAGGAAGAATTGAAACATAGTTTTGTGTGTGTGTGTGTGTGTGTGTGGATACCTATCTATTTCTGTCTAATGATGCCTTCTCCAGTGGGAGAGCAGAAGAAGAAAAGAGTTAACTAAGAATTTAATTGTGACAAATAGGGGGCAGCTGGGTAGCTCAGTGGACTGAGAGCCAGGCCTAGGGACAGGAGATCCTAGGTTCACATCTGGCCTCAGACACTTCCCAGCTGTGTGACCCTGGGAAAGTCACTTAATCCCCATGGCCTAGCCCTTACCACTCTTCTGCCTTGGAACCAATACACAGTATTGATTCCAAGATGGAAGGTAAGGGTTAAAAAAAATGTGACAAATAAATTAATTTAATTTAAAAAAGAAGTTTTACTCCCTGTACTCCCAATGGCTTCAGGTTAGGGAATGAAATTTGAAATGTTCTCTTCTCTGCCATTAGCTTAAGATCCCACTGGCTGTGTTCCTCCATTTTTGAGGGGCCCAGTAATTAGTTCCCCAATTCCATTTAGCCACTTAATATTAGATTAGCTTTTATAAAGAGGTATTTACTTTAAAAATAGAGCAAGAACAAATATGCAAACATTTCCCCCAACTCCTTGAACACACTATCTCCCCTCCAGGTGTTGTGTAATTTCTAAGCACAGGAATACAAATAAGAAAATCAAATCTCCAAGCCAAAAAGAAATAGGTTTATTGGGAGAGGGCAGTTCTCACAATAAAGTTGGACTTCTGGTCATGACAAAAAGACCCAGAGCACTGTGAGGGACCTTTCTTTATGGCCCAAAGAATATCACAACTTCTACACCAGTTTAAAAATAATTCAGGTCAATGATAAAAATAAATACTTCTCATTGGTAGAAGTCACTTGATAAAGACTTGAAAGTCACTTGAAAGACAAGGGGGGAGTTGGGGACCCTGAACTGATGATGTATATGTTAAGAGAGGGTGGTGTTGAGTGGTATCAGGCTTTGAAGCTTAATTCAAAACCTTAGACATAGATTAACAAAAGACTTAGTAAATGATCACTTATGATTATCTCAAGACTACTGCTAACACTAAAATCTAATCCTCATATAAGGGGCTAAGGTATTTTTCACTCACCCAGGAGAGTTTACAGTTTAGCTAAATCCCCACGCTGCATTATTCCCACTGAGTTCAAATCCAAAACTATGATATTAACCTCTTTTCAGTTGATGCCCCCGATGGATGCTTGTTACTGCAAGACTGCTGGGTTGGCTTCAACACTTCACTAGACTTTCTCAATTTACCCATTATTCAAGATCCCAGGCCAGATTGATAACTTTCCTCCTCATCCCAAGCATGGAAAAAATGAAGGGCCAAAGACCCAGGCTTGATGGTCAGTGGAATTAAACTTTGTCTATAAATTCATATCAGCACTATTTCTATTCAAAGCTATCCAATATTCCATCCAATGTTCTAATCAAAGTTTTGTCCAAGGTCCCCAAAAGGATCATGGAAACATAATCAACTTAAAAATTGCAATAATTTGTGGATAAAAGGGAAAAAAACTAATGATTACTAGTTGACTAAAAGCCAATTTGGAGGCAGTCCCCTTTGGCACAAGAGTATACATTAAAAAAAAAGGTATTTCAACCCCCCCATAGTTCAATTCATATACCGAAGTTCACTCTGGATCTTCTGGTGCAGCATGTGGTCTCTGCAGGCATCTATCTTCCTGGCGCATTCTGGATCCTGGAAGGTAGCAAGTTCCTTATCCTAAAATTGCTCAAATTTAAATCAAAGTTGAAACAATAACTTGGTCCCCCTAGAGTGAATAATAACAAACCCAGGGATCACTCAAGGATGCATGGGTGAGTTTTGAGGTATATGAATCAATTTGCTAAAGAAAATCAAAAACATGAAAAAATCTGAAAAAAAGAGAAAAATAACTTGTGCATATAATACAAAATGTAAAAGTCTTATGTCTAAAAACTCTAACTAAAGGAAGAGCAAACCTTTAACAAGTCCATGAATCAGGGCACAATTAAAATGATTTAATTTAGCACCGTACAATGGCTCTTTTGTATATTCTCTTTTTCTGGAATCAGACAGAATCATGAAGCAAAGTCCCATAATTTTTAAATCATTTTTATAGTGTAAAGCTTTTGAGTATGCATTAATATTAGAACAAATGTCTTTTAAACTTATATTACTGCAAAATAAAAAAGTTAAAGAAAAAATCTTCTCAATACTGTTCAAATACAAAGAGGAAAGAAAAAGTAAAACTCAAATGCTATATTGCACATGCAAGGAAAAACAAAAATAAAAAAATTTTAAAAATCAAAAATATATAGCTTATAATCAGTGACACAATGTGTCAGTCAATGAGAGGTAGAATATACAAAGGTTCCTCACAAAAAAAAAAAAAACCGAGATCCATTTCCTTTTTAACTTAGCCATGAACCACAGTGTGGGTACATTATGATTTTCAGAATAAAATAGTAATACAGTAGATAATGCATATTCAAAGAAGTACCAAAGTCCTCAAAATTCACAATAGCCCAGTTAATTACAATAGCCAAAAAAAAAAACCCACTATCATATTTCATATAAGTTGCTGTTTGTAATAAAAAAAACTATGAATTGATGGATTTTTGTCACAATTTTTATAGATATAGCAAATCTCTCAACCTTGGCAAATTATTTTTAAACAAAGTAACACTTATTTAAGTCTAGAACATGACCAAGAAATTTAGATTGTTCTGGTTGAAGTAAATTAAACTGAAGAGTTAAATTATTATGCATGCACAGAAGCTCTTTTTGACTTCTTTATGTGAACTTGTTATCTTTAATAAAGCATTCTTTATAATATATATAAATGTAGAAAATATCATCCATTCATAAACCACTAGTTATCTAAAATTATTTCTGAATACCCCTTAAAAATTATTATTGAAATTCTTAGCTCATTAAATTCTCCAAAGATTGTATATAGCTTTTTATGAAGTCCATCCATCATCATCTATGTGACAATTGGGCAAGATGTTCATGGACTTATACAATGATATTTTGTTCTTCAGTAAAGGTAAAGTTACAAATTAAATATCAACATAGGCAAAGCATAGTAGCTTAAAATGATTCAGTATTACAGAAAGATATAGATTAGATTAATACAGATAAATATTTAAAAATTTTAACTTCAAAGCAATCAGTAAATACAATAATATAAACAAATGAGAAGGTACAGGCAGGCAGTGCAGTCAAAATCCTTTTTCCCAATTCCAGTAGACTTGTTCTGTATTTTAGGAGGAGAATAAACTCAAAATAGTTATCAATAAACTTCCAGATCTCTTAAAGTTTCCTTTCCCTCCCCCAGTATTCATCATCCATTTGCACTTCTTTTGTCAAAGCTCTGAAGTTCTTCATAGTGAAGGAGAATTCTGCAATGAACATAGTATGGAGGGATCTCAAATTGGATGTATTGTAGAATTTGGGCTGGCTCAAATGCCAAAAGTGTGTAGGAAAACGAATTTCCCCTCTGAATCTCAGGCTTATTCAAGCTAAATGCAAGGACCAGTAAGAAAAGATACTCCAAAACTTTGAGCTGCTTGACCTCTGTAAGGCTCTGTGGAATTGGAAGCTGTTAGAGCATTATTCCTCCAAAACAAACCCCCAAAACTGAATGAGGTCTGTTTATAGAGCAAACCAGTTAGGAGGCAACACTTGAGGGAAAACAATAGTGTATTTGCATATAAAGATTTGGCATTTTTGTTTGGTGTTTTGGGTCAAAAGAAAGAAGGGGGAAAAAAAGGTTTTTTCTCAAAACTGCCTTTAATCCACTGATTTGGACAAACTGCCCTTCCTGTGAAAAATCTCCAATCACAACCTTCTAAAACAGTAAGTCCAGGTCAAGATGGCGGCCTAGAAGGAGCAGAAGTTTAGACCTCTGAATACCCTTCCTAAACGATTACAAACTGAATGCTCCCAGGGTACTGGAAACCAAACGTAACAACAAGACAGAGCCAAGGAACCCTCCTGCTGTACTTAATTCAAAAGGTACACCCCCCCCCCCCAAGCCAGAATCCAAGAACACTCGGGTTTAAGGGGAAGACAGAAGGAAGGACTCCGAGACTCCATTGGCAGTGGGAACTTCTGGGAGGGCAAAGGTGCTGGTCTGAAGGGCATACCTTGCGAGCAGGGCTGGCCAAGTTCAGAGCGTCCAACACAGACGGCGGGGAAGGAGCTGGAGAGGGAGCATAGATCTGGCAGTCTGGCCAGAGCTGTGGAGATCCTCCATATTTGCTCCAGCCTTCCAGGAAGCTTAGGACTCAGAGCACACCCAGCCCAACTAAGCTGAACTTAATCCCATCAAAAGTCTCCAGAACTCAGGGAAGCCCGGGCTGCACACCCATCCTCATTGACTGCTGGACTTTAATCCAATAAAAAGCCTCCAGAGGACAGGGAAGCTGAAACCCCCAACAACCCCCAACCAGAGACTACACCAAGAGATCTCCTGTTAAAACTCCAATAGGGGAGAGTGACAGAAGCCCCCAAAACCAAAAAAATGAGAGGAGCAAGAGCACAGATAAATATGGGGAGTAAAGAAGGGGTGAATTTGAGCAAACAACAGAAAAAGAAGAAAAAAACTACAATAGACAGCTTCTACTCAGCAAACAGAACAGAGGGAGAGAGATCAGTAAACAATAAACCAGAAATCCCAGAGAATTGGATACAGGCTGTGGAAGAACTCAAAACACAATTAAGAGAGGCTGAAGACAATTGGGAGAAGAACTTAAAAATTAAGATAAGTCATCTGGAAACAGAGGGACTTGAACTAAAACAAGAAAATAGTGTCTTGAAAGCCAAAATCAACCAGCTGGAAAATGAGGCAAAGGAGATGAAAGATGAGATAAAGAGGATGAAAGATGACCTTCAAAGAAAATCATACCAGAATGAAAAGGATGACCAAAACTCCAGGGATGAAATCCAGTCTTTAAGAACCAGAAAAGAACAACTACAATAAGTGATCTCACAAGGCAGCAGGACACTATAAAACAAAATGAAAAGAATGAAAAAATTGAAGAAAATATGAATCATCTCATTCACAAAACAGACGATTTAGAAAATTGTTCGAGAAGAGATGATTTAAGAATCATTGGTCTAAAAAAAAGAGGTTAATGCTAAAAGAAATGGGAAAAGAAACAAATAGGGGTAAATTTATATGTCACAAAGAAGCTCATGGCGGGAGGGGGGAGAACATCAATACACTGTAAGGGTAAAGAGGTTGGAAATAGGAAATACTCAACTCTTCCATGCTTTGAAACTGATCCTAAGAGGGAAGAACAATCCAATCCATTGGGGCAGAGAATAGATTTGCACCCTATAGGGTACTAGAAGGGTAACAAACAGACTGGTGGGGAGGGAAGCAGTACAAGGGAGGGAGAGAGTAAGGGGGAACTTTAAAAAGACTACAGGGGAAAATAAGGGGGGAATAAGAAGGGAGTCGATAGAAAGGGAAGTAAAATAAGGGTGGGGACCAGGGGAACTGATTATAAACAAACATTGGTGTAGAAGGAAATAGTGAAAGAAGAAAAGGCAGGACCATGAGTAGAAATCAAAATGCTGGGAAATACATAGTTAGTAATTATAACTCTCAATGTGAATGGAATGAACTCACCCATAAAACGCAAGCGAATAGCAGAGTGGATTAGAATCCAAAACCTGAGAAAGGTAGATACGCATAGGGTGAAAGTAAGAGGATGGAGCCAAATCTATTGGGCATCAAAGGCACGAGTCACAATCATGATATCTGACAAAGCCAAAGTAAAATTAAATCTAGTTAAAAGAGATAGGGAAGGTAATTACATCCTGATAAAAGGCAGTATAGACGAGGAAATAGCTGTACACAATATGTATGCACCAAATGGTATAGCATCCAAATTTCTAAAGGAGAAACTAGAGGAGCTCAAGGATGAAATATATAGAAAAACTATACACGTGGGAGATCTGAACCTTCCACTATCCGAAATAGATAAATCAAAGAGTTAGTAGACATGTGGAGAAAAATAAATGGGGACAAAAAGGAATACACCTTCTTTTCAGCAGCACATGGTATATTCAAAAAATTGACCATGTATTAGGGAATAAAAATATTGCAAACAAGTGCAAAAGAGCAGAAATAATAAATGCAACCTTCTCAGGTCCCAATGCAATGAAAATAATAATTAGTAAGGGCACATGGAGAGGTAAATAAAAAATTATTTGGAAATTAAACAATTCAATTCTCCAAAACCGGTTCATTAAAGAACAGATCTAGAAACAATTGATAACTTCATTGAAGAAAATGACAATGGTGAGACATCCTTTCAAAACCTATGGGATGCAGCCAAAGCAGTACTCAGTGGGAAATTTGTATCCTTGAGTTCATATATAAACAAATTAAGAAGGGCAGAGGTCAATGAATTGAGCATGCAAATTAAAAAACTAGAAAGTGAACAAATTAAAAACCCTCAGATAAAAACTAAAATAGAGATCCTAAAAATCAAAGGAAAAATTAATAAAATTGAAAGTCAAAGAACTATTGATTTAATAAATAAGACTAGAAGCTGGTACTTTGAAAAAACAAATAAAATTGACAAAGTACTAGTCAGTCTAATTAAAAAAAGGAAAGAAAAAAAAACAAATTGACAGTATCCAAGATGAAAAGGGAGACCTCACCTCTAATGAAGAGGAAATCAAGGCAATCATTAAAAATTACTATGCCCAATTATATGGCAACAAATATGGCAATCTAGGTGATATGGATGAATACTTACAAAAATGCAAATTGCCTAGACTAAAAGAAGAAGAAATAAATTACCTAAACAACCCCATATCAGAAAAAGAAATTGATCAAGCCATCAAAGAACTCCCTAAGAAAAAATCCCCAGGTCCAGATGGATTCACAAATGAGTTCTATCAAACATTCAAAGAACAACTAATCCCAATATTATACAAACTATTTGACAGAATAAGCCAAGAAAGAATTCTACCAAATTCATTTTATGACACAAACATGGTACTGATCCCAAAGCCAGGCAGGTTAAAAACAGAGAAAGAAAACTATAGACCAATCTCCCTAATGAATATAGATGCAAAAATCTTAAGTAGGTTACTAGCAAAAAGACTCCATCAAGTCATCACAACGGTTATCCTCTATGATCAGGTAGGATTCATATCAGGAATGCAAGGATGGTTCAATATTGGGAAAACCATCCACATAATTGATGATATTGACAGGCAAACGGGAAAAAAAATCACATGATTATCTCAATAGATGCAGAAAAAGCCTTTGAAAAATACAACATCCATTCCTATTGAAAACACTAGAAAGTATAGGAATAGAAGGGCCTTTCCTAAAAATAATAAACAGTATCTATCTAAAACAATTAGCAAACATCATCTGCAATGGGGATAAACTCAAAGCCTACCCAATAAGATCAGGAGTAAAACAAGGATAACCATTATCATCTATATTATTTAATATTGTACTAGAAACACTAGCAGTAGCAATTAGAGAAGAAAAAGAAATTGAAGGTATTAAAATTGGCAATGAGGAGAACAAGCTGTCACTCTTTGCGGATGATATGATGGTTTATTTAAAGAATCCTAGAGAATCAACCAAAAAGCTAGTTGAAACAATCAACAACTTTAGCAAAGTTGCAGGATACAAAACAAACCTGCATAAGTCATCAGCATTTCTATATATCTCCAACCTCGTTCAGCAGCAAGAATTAGAAAGAGAAATTCCATTTAAAGTCACCCAAGATAATATAAAATACTTAAGAATCTATCTGCTGAGACAAACACAGGAACTATATGAACACAACTACAAAATTCTCTCCACATAATTAAAACTAGATCTAAACAATTGGAAAAACATTGATTGCTCATGGGTGGGACGAGCTAACATAATAAAAATGACAATCCTACCCAAACTTATCTATCTACTTAGTGCCATACCCATTGAACTACCAAAAAACTATTTTACTGAATTAGAGAAAACCATAACAAAGTTCATTTGGAAGAACAAAAGACCAAGGCTATCCAGGGAAATCGTGAAAAAAAATTACAAAGGAAGGTGGCCTTGCCGTCCCAGATATCAAACTATATTACAAAGCAGTGGTCATCAAAACAATTTGTTACTGGCTAAGAGACAGAAAGGAGAATCAGTGGAATAGACTTGGGGTAAATGACCTCAGCAAGACAGTCTATGACAAGCCCAGAGACCCCAGCTTTTCAGACAAAAATCCACTATTTGATAAAAACTGCTGGAAAAATTGCAACAGTGTGGGAGAGATTAGGTTTGGATCAACACCTCACACCCTACACCAAGATAAACTCAAAATGGGCGAATGACTTGAATATAAAGAAGGAAACTCTAAGTAAATTAGGTAAACACAGTATAGTATACATATCAGACCTTTGGGAAGGGAAAGATTTCAAAGCCAAGCAAGACTTAGAAAGAGTCACAAAATGTAAAATAAATAATTTTGACTACATCAAATTTAAAAGTTTTGTACAAACAAAACCAATGTATCCAAAATCAGAAGGGAAGCAACAAGTTGGGAAACAATCTTCATTACAAAAACCTCTGACAAAGGTCTAATTACTCAAATTTATAAAGAGCTAAACCAATTATACAAAAAATCAAGCCATTCTCCAATTGATAAATGGTCAAGTGACATGAATAGGCAGTTTTCAGTCAAAAAATCAAAACTGTTAATAAGCACATGAAAAAGTGTTCTAAATCTCTTATAATCAGAGAGATGCAAATCAAAAGAACTCTGAGGTATCACCTCACACCTAGCAGATTGGCTAACATGACAGCTATGGAAAGTAGTGAATGCTGTAGGGGATGTGGCAAAGTAGGGACACTAATTCATTGCTGATGGGAGTTGTGAATAATCCAACCATTCTGGTGGGCAATTTGGAACTATGACCAAAGGGCAATAAAAGACTGTCTGCCCTATGATCCAGCCATAGCACTGCTGGGTTTGTACCCCAAAGAGATAATAAGTAAAAATACATATACAAGAATATTCATAGCTGTGCTCTTTGTGGTGGCAAAAAAATGGAAAATGAGGGGATGCCCTTCGATTGGGGAATGGCTGAACCAATTGTGGTATATATTGGTGATGGAATACTATTGTGCTAAAAGGAATAATAAAGTGGAGGAATTCCACGGAGACTGGAACAACCTCCAGGAAGTGATGCAGAGCGAGAGGAGCAGAACCAGGAGAACATTGTACACAGAGACTGATACACTGTGGTACAATCAAAGGTAATGGACTTCTCCATTAGCGGCAATGCAGTGTCCCTGAACAATCTGCAGGGATCTAAAAAAAAAAAAAAACACTATCCATAAGCAGAGGACAAACTGTGGGAGTAAAAACACCAAGGAAAACCAACTGCTAGACTACAGGGGTCGAGGGGATAAGATTGAGGAGAGATTCTAAATGAGCACCCTAATGAAAATACCAACAACAAGGAAATGAGTTTGGAGTAAGGACACATGTGATACCCAGTGGAATAGCGGGTCAGGTAGGGGAGGGCTGGAAGGGGGTGGGGAGAGGAAAAGAAAATGATCTTTATTTCCAATGAATAATGTATGAAAATGAAGAAATAAAATGTTTAAAAACTAAAAAAAATAAATAAATAAAATAAATGGGAAGTCCTGGGTCAGCTTACAGAAAATCTGCTTGAAAACATGAAGGGGCGGGCGGGGGTGTCTTTTCTTCAAGCTGAAAAATGGCGAGGACAGGCTAGAGAAAACCCACGCAGGTTGTGGAAAGGGACAGGGCGTAAAGATTTTTATAAGTCACTCTCTGTGACTGCCGAGACTCAATTTAGAGATAGTATCAGGAGGCGGCAGCGGAGCAGCACCCGGGACAGGTGGGTGCTTGTGGGGGTGCCAGGAGCAGCGGGGCTGGGAAGCAGGAACACAGGCCACTGGGGAGAGCACTGGATCCAGCAGCAGGGGAGCAGAAGCTGTGGGGCATTGTGGGGCAGGAGCACAGGCCGACCTGGCCACCTTACTGTAAGGCTATCTGCTCAGAAAACTGGGAATTGGTAACCCTTTGTGGTAAGCCCAAATGTAAAGATTAAAATTAATCATCAGTAACTAAGCATTCTATTTTAAAAGTTTGATTAATAATAACTAAAGTCAAAGGAAGTACCTGAACTCAGCCCAGTTGCGCAGGGGAAAAAAAAGCGTGAGAGGAGTCACCGCCATTAAATACCAATCACGTGATCTCGCCAATGTGGAGACACAGGAGAGACTATAGGGATTTGGGGGAAGTGCTAAGCACTTCCGGGTCTCCATTTCTATACTAGCCCCTCCTACTTTTCCAGCCTTATCATGCCTTATACCCAGCCATGGACTCTTTAATCCGGTGTCCCTGATCCAGCTGTTTCACAAACTAAACAGTACAACTCCTGACTCCAGGCACCTCTGGCTGCCCCCCTGCCCCTCTGCCAAGCCGGAATAATCTGCTTTTTCTATTCTTAATTGCCAAACATTACCATTTTGCCCTCTACCCATCTCTTTCGCGATCCCTTTCTCTGCACTCCTACAACCGCATCCCAGCACTTCTTCACCCTCTCTTGAATGTTTGCAAAAATATCCAAAGGAGCCTCTCTGCCCAGCCTCTCCCCTCATCATTCCAGCCTTTAAATAGCTGCTAGTGATGTTCATAAAGCTCAGATCTGACTATGTCACCCTCCAAATGAATAGACTTCATTGCGTTTCCTTAGAAACTCTAGGATTGAACAGTTTTATCCTTTGAAGACTTTTATTTTTTGTGTAAGTTACATAATTTATATAATAATTTCAACAGGCATATCTAGGGATATTTTATAAATAAGTAAACCTGTTACGGTACAAGTGCAAAAAACGATTGGTAATAGTGTGCCCTCAAGAGCTTGGAAACCGTTCATGTGGAGATTCTGATCAACCTAGAGAAAGCACATTTCCCGGAAGTCCAATTGGGCATCCCCGAATGCTATGAAAACAATGGGGTAAATGGGCCATATTTTCTTTTTCCCGCTACTTCTCCCTGGTGATGTGGCCAAGGTCACACTGACCCAACATCCATTGTTAAGACATTCAAATGCTTTTAAAGCCACCAGGTACCCAAATCTCCTTTTTGTGTAGCACTTTATGGTTGTTTGAATGAAAGGAAATCTACGCACAGGTTTTTGGATGTAGTCAAGTTTATGTAGTTAATAAGAGAAATGGTGACATAACCAAAGTGCAATGAAGCATCTGTTGCCATGTTTCCCTGGTGAAATCTAGGAGAGCAAGGAGGAGTCAAGGGGAAAAAAGGTTATAGTTTTGAGAAAGGGTTTTTCCTAAACCTTGTCAACACATACTAAAAATATAATGTCTTAATGACAAAGCAGAGGGACAGGCTAATCAAAATGTAACGAGTTATAAAATCCAAAATTATTTCATTTTGGCTGTGCACAAACTGCAACAACTACAAAAGTCTTCTGAATTAAAAAAATTCTCAATAATCTCTGACAATGCTAGTGATTGTGAATGCCACAAACAAGTTCCTGTTATGGTGCTGTGTTTTGACAATTTTTAAAAGTCATTTGGATATTTCGGGTCCATTTAGAGACTATTCACAACTGATACTTGAACCTTTTTGACCAGTTAAAATGATTGATCACCAAAGGTGTTTTTCTGTTTTGATGACACATAAAGAAACTGATATATGGGCAATATTGGAGTCTTATTCTTATAAACATTATCCAGATGATGGTAAGAATGCCTTGTTGACTTCCGCAATGATAGAGGTAGACGTAGAGCCCTGGGTGTGCAGTTAGATAGGCTTGGGTCCAAATGGTGGCCTCAGATCCTGTGGAACGCTAGGCTAGTAACCACCCTCGTTTGGCTCAGGGACTGTAAGGAAGAACCAATGAAATATGCTTGGGAAGTGCTTTGCCGGCCTTAACGCACTGTATCAACGCTAGCCATTATGGAGAAGTCGGGGCCTTTTTTGGCTATATGCTTATACATATATGTATATATATATATATATATATACAGTCTATATTCTATTACCTACAAGGAGACCATTGAAAGTGGAGGGGGGGAGTTAGGGAAAAAAAGAATGAGACAAGGATTTTGGGCATAGGAAATGAAAGAATTTGTTCTTCTTAGATAAGCATATTTACTCTAATTTATTACATACTTATAACAAATACGCATTCTTTTATGATTATGTTGCATATATGTTTATTAAATTTATTAATGTTTATATATGTTTATATGTGCTATATATATATGTTTATATATGCTATATATAAAATGGTGACTAAAAAACGGATAGGAACAAAAATCAGCATAAAAAATACTCTGTACTTAACAGAATCTGGCGTTTTGGGTTCCTTACAATGAGGTAGTTGAGGCATTCTAGACCATAAGCACTTGGTGAGAGACATTCCATTCTTTCCTACACGAAGATGAGGAAGGCATTCTGTTATGATCATGGTGTGGGCTCATTTGTGATCTGGTTACAGGTAAGGGTCATGAACACATACTGTCGTCTTGTATGTACCTGGTTTTCACTGTAGCAAAAAGTGATGGGGTTTGGTCTTCATTTTGAATAGTTTAATTATTTTATTTAACTTAAATTGTGTTTGAATTTTTTTAATAAGCAAAAATGTCCTTTATGGATGAGTATTTGGTGGGAGAGCTCCGTGCAATGCTTGTCTTGGAGTCAGGAAGATATGGGCTTAGTTCCTGTTTCAGACACTAACTGGGTGATCCTGAATAAGTCATCCTAGTGCTACTAGCCTGAGGCTCCTCATCTGGAAAATAGAGAGAATAATAGTACTTTCCCCAACATTGTTTTGAAAATGAACTGAGATAACATACGCAAACTGCTTCACAAACCATCAAACACCATCTAAATTATAGATGAGTGTGTTAATGTGCATGTGCATGTCTACAGCTAGGTAGACCGATACTGAGATTATATGGAGAACTATAAATGTTTATCTTTTTAAAGAAGTCAACGTAATTGCTTAGAGGCATACCCTAAAAAAATAGTCAGGGCATGCCTGTGAGGGCTTTATTGTTCAGCCACTCTCATTCAGGGCTTGCTTTCAGTCAGGATATTCTAGGGCAAAAGAAAATAGGAAGGCAGCTGGGTTATTCTTTATGTGTTTCAGAGTAAAGTGGGAAGATACAGTGAGAGAGGAGTTATAGAATACTTATGGGCTCGATAGCCAGTTCAAAGCTTATATTCCTCCTATGTATTATTTGCATCATCTCTTTTAATTCAATAAACATTGATTAAATACCGACTGTATACAGAACATTGCATTTGGTCCACAAAATTTAAATCACAGCCTTATTGGAATTTATACCCTGGCATCAAAGGTCCTGGGTATCTGTGTCCATAAGGCATGAATCTCTTTAAGACCGGCAGTCTGGAGCCTAGGAACTAGGGAATCGGTCCACTAGAGAAGAGGTGAGGATGAAGAGACATGCCTAGAATAAGTATTGCACGAATGTGTCGGTTTTAAGTAGAAACGATCCCACTGGAGCCTCAAGTGGTCTGGGACTCAAGCAGAACATTTAATAGGATAGAATGGAACTTTGACGTTAGACCATGTCCAGAGATTTCATTTCACCAAATAAATTCCAACCTATCACATTGTAGGATCTTTCTGTACATAATGGCAATATTCGTTTTTTTTAAAGCTAGTTTATCCTGAAGCAGGAGTTTTTAAACTTTTTTTGTATAATAAGACCCTTTGGAAATCTGATGAAGACTATGGATTCCCTTCTTAGGAAAACTGTTTGTAAATGCATCAAAAATATGTAGAGAAAGAAAAGGAAGCCAATACTATATGAAATAAAGATGTAACATTTTCTTCCATCCAAGTTCAAGGACGCATCAAAATCTATCTACAGTTGCCCCGAAATGTGTTCACAGATCAAGAACCTCTGCAGCAATCTCCCTGTTCTGTATTCAAATACCTACTGGACACACATATCACCAAAGATCCTTTAGGATCTTTATAAGGTGGAAGCTCGAGTTCTTTCAACTTGGCTTAGACAACGCAGAAGCCATATCAACTGCCCCCTTCTGGACTCTATTCTGCCATCTGCCGATACCACTGAGAGCTGATTCCATAAGGCAGTGTAGGGAAATGTCAAAGAACACTTTTCTTTTCAAGTGAACTGTCACCATTCATTAGTCTTCATTTAAAATGAGTTCACTCGGGGAAATTGTCATAACGACAGATTTCGTTTGCGCTGTTCCTGTGACCTAGTCACCTTACTTCTCAATTTCCATTTATCTCCATGTCAGGAACTGGCTACAGTTTTATCTAGCCATTAGTGTGACTGAGCTCATTCTTTTAAAATCTTTTTAATTACAATAAAAAATCAAGTGTAAGCTGGGTACTAATGAAATGAATAGTTCCATGTTATCTCGGATAATTGTATAGTTTTATCATATAAAGTAGAGGATCAGAACAAAAGAGTTAAATTAAAATATAAGAAATTAGAGGAATGTAGATAATGTGTTTAAAATAACATTAAGATCATTATTAATTTTAAAAATAACTTTAAAATTAATTTAAAATAACCAACAGACTTTTTCATAATGCTATAGTTTTCCAAGCCTACTATCATGAATGTCTGAAATAATAAAAGCTTTACCAATGTAATGGAACTTTGGCTCATGCCAAGGCCACCTAAGATCACTCAGCCAGAAGATATTAAGTGACTGACTGGTTTGGAGAGATGGAAGCACAGGATCAAATATGAACATTCTGCATTGGTCTACAATATATTTGAGAATAGCCTTTTTTCTACTGAATGTATGAGCAGAATTATCAGTCTCCTTTTAAATGGTTTGATTCAGCAACAGAAGGGAGTTTTGTTGCATTTGTACCTGAAGATGGATTCCTTCTTTCTCACCGTGCTGTCAGGGAAGAAGGTCTGAGAGTCACCTTCTCCATTAATACTTATGACACCAAAAAACAAACCTGAGATCTAGCCTTTCCTTTTTAAGTTTTTCATTCTAGGTAGAAAGGATGAAGTTTATAATCTGAACTGGGAGCCATGGGGATCCAGGAATATAGAAATCTTGGTGGGATTTTGTTGTCACACCCTGAGGACCATAGGTCAAAGACATCAGTCTAGTAGAAACCTGTACTATGGAATTTTTTTTCAATCAAATAATTTCATTTATAATTTTATTTAGTCAATTGAGAACATTATTCCTTGGTTCCAAGAATCATATTTTATCCCTCCCTCCCCTATCCCCACCCTTCCCATAGCCCACACGCAATTCCACTGGGTATTACATGTGTCCTTGATCAGAACCTATTTCCATGTTGTTGATGTTTGCACTAAGATGTTCATTTAGAGTCTACATCCCCAGCCATATCCCTTCAATCCATGTATTCAAGCAGTTGTTTTTCTTCTGTGTTTCTACTCCCACAGTTTTTCCTCTGAATGTGGAGAGTGTTCTTTCTCGTGGATCCCTCCAAGTTGTTCAGGATCACTGCATTGCCACTAATGGAGACGCCCATTACATTCGATTGTACCACCGTGTGTCAGTCTCTGTGTACAATGTTCTCCTGGTTCTGCTCCTCTCACTCTGCATCACTTCCTGGAGGTTGTTCCAGTCTCCATGGAATTCCTCCATTTTATTATTCCTTTGAACACAATAGTATTCCATCACCAACATATACCACAATTTGTTCAGCCATTCCCCAATTGATGGGCATCCCCTCGTTTTCCAATTTTTGGCCCCCACAAAGTGTGCAGCTATGAATATTCTTGTACAAGTCTTTTTACTTATTGCTTTTGTGGGGCACAAACCCAGCAGTGCTATGGCTGGGTCATAGGGCAGACATTCTTTTATCGCCCTTTGGGCATCATTCCAAATAGCCCTCCAGAATGGTTGGATCAATTCACAACTCCACCAGCAGTGAATTAATGTCCCAACTTTGCCACATCCCCTCCAGCATTCATTACTTTCCTTTGCTGTCATGTTGAACAATCTGCTAGGTGTGAGGTGATACCTCAGAGTTAAGTTTTATTTGTATCTCTCTGATTATAAGAGATTTAGAACACTTCTTCATGTGCTTACTAATAGTTTTGATTTCTTTGGCTGAGAATTGCCTATTCATGTCCCTTGTCCATTTATCAATTGGAGAATGGCTTGATTTTTTGTGCAACTGGTTTAGCTCTTTATAAATTTGAGTAATTAGACTTTTGTCAGAGGTTTTTGTTATGATGATTGTTTCAAATTTGTTGCTTCCCTTCTGATTTTGGTTGCATTTGGTTTTGTTTATACAAAAACATTTTAATTTGATGTCATCAAAATTGTTTATTTTACATTTTGCAATTTTTTTCTAACTCTTGCTTGGTTTTGAAATCTATGTTTTCCTAAAGGTCTGACATGCATACTATTCTGTGTTCACCTAATTTCCTTATAGTTTCCTTCTTTATGTTCAAGTCATTCACCCATTCTGAGTTTATCTTGGTGTAGGGTGTGAGGTGGTGATCCAAACCTAATCTCTCCCACACTGTCTTCCAATTTTCCCAGCAGTTTTTATCAAATAGTGGGTTTTGGTTCCCAAAACTGGGATCTTTGGGCTTATTATAGACTGTCTTACTGAGGTCTTTTACCCCAAGTCTATTCCACTGATCCTCCTTTCTGACTCTTAGCCAGTATCATATTGTTTTGATGACTGCTGCTTTGTAATATAGTTTGAGATCTGATACTGTAAGGTCACCTTCCTTTGCATTTTTTTCATGATTTCCCTGGATATCCTTGATCTTTTGTTCTTCCAAATGAACTTTGTTTTGTTTTTTTCTAATTCAGTAAAAAAGTTTTTTGGTAGTTTGATGGGTATGTCATTAAATAAGTAAATAAGTTTGGGTAGGGATGGTCATTTTTATTATGTTTACTTGTCCTACCCATTAGCAGTTAATGTTTTTCCAATTGTTTAGATCTAGTTTTAATTATGTGGAGAGTGTTTTGTAGTTGTGTTCATATAGCTCCTGTGTTTGTCTTGGCAGATAGATTCCTAAGTATTTTATATTGTCTAGGGTGATTTTGAATGGAATTTCTCTTTCTAATTCTTGCTGCTGAAATGGGTTGGAAATATATAGAAATGCTGATGATTTGTGTGGGTTTATTTTATATCTTGCAACTTTGCTAAAGTTGTTGATTATTTCCACTAGCCTGCACTACTGATTTTTAACTTGAATTTATTAAGATTGATGTCAAACTGTGAACCTAGTCCTGCCTCACCTCTCTACTCCCCAAGACAGGAGCTGGTATAAGGGATTTTGATAATAAGATATTAGGGGAAAGGTTTGTATGTTTGTTCTTACTATATCTTTGAGATAAATACTTTTTTTAAAAATTTAAATCCTTATCTTCTGTCTTAGAACCAACACAAAGTATTGGGTCAAAGGCAGATGAGTGGTAAGGGCTATGCAATGGAGGTTAAATGACTTGTCCAAGGTCACACAGGTAGAAAGTATCTGAGTCCAGATTTGAACACAGGACCTCCCATCTCTGAGGTTGGCTCTCACTTTGAGTCACCTACTAGCCCCTGATAAATATCCTTTTGTAAACGCTAATCAAATGTTAAGGGATTAAATAGACTGGGCTCCTAAAATAGGAGGAACATTACTAGGGAAAGTTGACTCTATGACACAGAAGAGAGAAAACCCAATTCCATCAGGATGTCTGAGAACCTTGAGGGGGAAATGGGGAGAGTATCAAATATCACAAGCCTAGCCCTAAGAGAGTAGGGTCAGAGTGAACCATGTTGCATGAACCCTTTGGGTCCTGGATGCTACCTGCAAAAGATATCAAGATCAGGAAATAGCCAAATAGATTCTGTTCTAGAAATTAGTAGTTCATTTGATGTCTTGAACTATTTCTTGAGATTTGTGGTAAAGAGAAAAAAGAAAACGATTCTATCTCACATATCACGGTGGAAAAAAGGTTACAGTTATAGTCAATCAGCTGTATCCAGTCTTTGGATTCTCTCTCCACGTCATCTTTCTGCTTCAACTTCCTCTGGGACTCTTGCAGGCTGTAACTATAGAACGCTGGAATGAGGAACTGATGGTAGAGATGACCGAGAAGTCACTGGCATTTTGGCAAGGTTGAATTGCTGGATCTGGCTGGGTTTTCTGCTTCTTCTTGCCAGCTGATAAGGGAAGTAAAAATCCTTCCCAATACATGGAAGAACTGTGGAATGCTTGATATCAGCTGGTCCAATACTGCTTTCTACTAGGTCAGGGTAGGGAGAGAGGCACCGAGATTCAATATTGGTCTCTCCTAGCTACTGTCTATAAATTAAGTATTACTTATCTGCATTGTTTACCTCCTGACTGGGTCCTGTAAAAGAAATGTTTGTTTTCTCTTACTTGAAGCCTAGTAGCCACCTACATCTTTTTTGTGGTTAATGTCAGAAATCTGGGTAGAGGTGTTGACCTTCCTAGAGAGACAGAAGACATTTCTCCTTTTTCAGAATACTTAAGATATGGAAGATTTATTGGATAGGTATTCTTTTTAATTCCCATAAAAAAGAGATATAATTTGTCACTTGTATAAATCCAAGTTTCCCAAAGATAGAATGGTTGACCATAAACCACAATTCACTTATTCCAAAGAGCTGACATAGAAAAGCCTTTAGGAAAGGATAAACCTCGTGTGGGGAGACTTCTTACCTTCCTTTTACTTGCATCGAAGAGTCTTCATATTCTGTTAGCACCTTTAAAAAGCCCCTCTTATCTCTCCATGAGGTTTCAAATTCAGGTTTCAGTTCAGCTCATCCATATATTTTTTATGCTGTAATGGCATAACCAAAGTTTCTGTACCTAAATAAATTAGATGCTTCCTTCCTAATAGAAAAATGGGTACTACTATAAAAAGGAGAATGGAATTTTTAATGCCAAGACCAGTCTAAATTAGGTCCTGTTTATGAAAAGTCAAGCTGCAACAAGAGTGAATTTCAGTGGTAATGAGAAAATGAATACAATATCATCAAGCAGTAGGCAAGTTTATGTTTCATATGAGGAAATAGAGGGGGATAGTAGGGAAAATGTCAAGGACAAAGAAGAACTATGTCCCCAGTAAAGAAGGGATTACTAAAAGAAAAGAGGATGAATGGCAGTTCACAGCATCTTCATCAGCCTGACATCCCTGTGAAGAGTTGGTAGAAGTGATATCAATAAACTTCAGGGAGTTGAACATTTCCAAAACCCCCATGAAAATGCTGCTATATATTTACACATAGCCCTGGAATGTCTTCCTTCCCCCTTTATCTCTTCTATTCCTAGCTTTTCCTTCTAGGTTTCATAAATATTACACATTTAATCTGACAGCCACCTTAGATAGCAAGTACATACCTTTCCAGCATTTGTCTTTGGTGAGTGATTACTTGCACAGAAACTTGATTTCTAAAGGCAATAGTATGGAAAAAGAGCACAAAAAAAAATCTTTTTCTCATTAATTGAGTCATGTTACCTTCTAAATGGCTTGCCCAGAGTCACATACAAAGCAAGCATCACAGGTAAGATTTATATTCTTAACTTCAAGGTCAACATTCTCTTCATGATACTTGAATTGTAAATATTGCTGCAGACATGCATAAAATAAATATTATTTCTTATGTCATTATTGGGGACTCATGTGGCTCTATATGAAGTCAAATGAATAGCACATGGGCAAATATTCATAAAATTATAAACTTAGAGCTGTTAGAGATCTTAGAGGCCACTTAGTTCAAAACTTTACTTTAAAGCTGGGGTTCTTTAGTCATTTTCATGTAATGGTTCCCTTTAGTAGTCCAGTGAAGCCTTCCTCAGGTTAATATTTTTTAAATGTGTTAAATAAAATACATAGGATTTAAAGGAAACCAGTTACACTGAAATACAGTTATATATATATATATAACTGTATATGTATATGTGTATGTATATATATGTATATATATATATATATATATATTTTAAAGTTCATGGACCCCTTGTTAAGAACTCCAGATTTGCTAAAGCTTAGAAAAATTCAGTTCATTTCCCCAAAGTCACATAAATAAGGAGTGGCAAACTGAGATTTCAACCCAAATCCTTTGACTCTATACCCAATGTTCTTTTTACTCTACCATGCTGCTTCAAAAGAACTACCATTATGTCTTTAACACTTCAGAACTATATGTCCACAGTCAAGTAACAATCTTTCCGATCCTCAGTTTCTTCCTCTGTAAAATGGAGTTTAAAATGCATATTTTTTTCCTTCCTCCCCTGTGTCAGGATCAAATGTGTATATTAGGATGACCAATTATGGGGAAAGAAGTCCCAAGTTAAGAGCAAAGCCCATAGAAGAATAAAATTATGAACATGGCTAGCATGGGCCCTTCCATTAAGTGTATGCTTCATGAAGAACTAACAAATCAAAGGAAAGGGACTTCATTTGGAACCTTCCAGGGTCATTGGACTATGGTGGAGTGAGGACTAAAGTAGTAAATTTGTAATAATATTGTTTTTAATAGATTTGCATGACCCAACCATGATATCCTTCAATTATTTAAATTGTCCTTTATTTTAAAGGAGTGTTTTGTATTGTAACTTATACCCACAATAGAAAATGTACTTTAGTAGTTTTACTATCTTTTCCCCTCATTTTTAAAAACTTATTTTGAATAAAATTTAAGGACCTATGCTTGTTTTCAAGGTCAGTCACTTTGGCTGATATCCTGTGTTCTTTTTCTATTTAATTTAAATTTATTCAGTTATTTGCTTGTTACATTAAAATACTTAGCTAATTCCCTCCTCCCTCCCTTCCCTCATATATTATATATATATGTACATATATATATATATATATAATTTTATTTATCAGTTATTTCTTTGGAGGTGAATTCACACAAATCATTCTTCGAACATTTCTGTTGTAAATGATGTTCTCTTGTGTAAGGCTCCAGCACAGGGTCGGCCAGCCCTGTGTGACCTTACTTGGGGTAACGAAAATGAAGAGTAACGAATGGACACTAAATGAAATGCATAGCGACAAAATTTATTGGATTCACACAAAGCATATAAAGGTAAAAACCACAGGAATGTATGACGTTACATCCCAGCACCAGCAGGAACCATGATTGGGCAAATACATAGGAATTCATGACATAACCTGCCAGGCACCAGGAGGAACAAAGAGGGCTCCAAAAAAGGGGAGAAAAACAAGTTTCTCACAGTTGTTATCAAACCTCCTTATGCTGACTATTCCAACCTTGAACACGCAGCTGGGCAGGTCGTATAAAGTTCAACCCACGACCTTGACTACTGGAGCCCAAGCAGGGGGAAGGGGAGGCTTGGCCTCTACTACACTCTTGGTTCTGCTCATTTCACTATTCATAACTTCATTTGGATCTATCCATTAAAAAAAATTAACCTGTTTGTCATTTCTTACAGTGTAGCAGTAATTACATAATTACAGGTCATAATTTGTTTAACCATTTCCCACATAGTTTTCTAAGTTTTTTAACATTGTTGATTTTTTGCTTTTCTTCTTTTACTTCACTATTTCTGTATTTCAAATATGTTAGAATCTCTTTTTTGTTTCTTTAGAGCAATTCTCCACAGTAGATTGATTTTTTCCCCTAGTCTGCCAATTAAAGTTGCTTTCTTTTTCTTCCAAACATTGAGACCTTTCAATTCTTACTTATATTCATCATTCATTTCTTCCTATGGATTTAATTTATCTTTTAAACTATTTCTTGTTCCTCTATTTTCTCTTTAGGAATCTTCAAGATTCTGTATTATATTAGTTCCTTTTCTTTTAATTTATAAATTTTAGGACAGTTTTATAATCTCTTTGAGGGTCAAGAATTCTTCCTTCCTAGCTTTCAGACCTTCTCTTTATTAACTTGCT
This sequence comes from Monodelphis domestica, assembly GCF_027887165.1. Classification (NCBI taxonomy): domain Eukaryota; kingdom Metazoa; phylum Chordata; class Mammalia; order Didelphimorphia; family Didelphidae; genus Monodelphis; species Monodelphis domestica. The sequence goes on from NC_077234.1 coordinate 250,598,564, forward strand.
TTTTCTCTGTTATTTTTTTTAATTGAGATGCCTTCTTCATAAAATCTTTAGTCTCAGGCTTTTGTCCTATTGGCATCACTAACTTTCTGATTCCTTCTCTTTTTCTGGTGGATACACCCTCTGCAAGACAAATTTGGAGCACACTGAGACTGTAATCAAGAAGACCTGAATTTAAATCTGGCCTCAGAAACTTACTAGCTGTATGACTCTGGTCAAGTCACTTACTCTTGTTTGAAACTCAGTTTCTTCATCTGTAAAGTAAGCTAGAGAAGGAAATGGCAAACTAATCCAGTATTTTTGCCAAGAAAACACAAATGAGTTGATGAATAGTTGAACATGACTGAAGAGCACCAATAACCCTTTCTGGAAAGCTAAAGTTCTCTCCTACTCCCTCATGTCTCATCCCTTTCCTTCTCTGGGTGATGTGAATCAATAGCAGTAGGTTTTTACAAGGGGAAAACAGGGATCAGGTAGAGTACTCTGGACAGAATCTCTGAAGCTTTGAAGATCTCTAAACCTGAGATGGATCAAGGAAGAAGGCAGCAGAATATCCTCTCACTCAAATCCTTTTTCTTCAAGTTTCTGTCAGAATTGGTGTCTGTAAGCTGAAGGTGGGCAGAGGCTGAGGTATACCAGTGACATCTGAAGGAAGATATCATAGTACTAGGCTAAAGCTTGAGGATCATTTTAGAAGTTGGGAGGCAAGTACTTAGGAACATCTTATGGTTCTCTTTTTAATTTATAAAGATGTCACTTTGGTGACATTTTCTCTCTCTTTTTGTCTTGTGGATTCAACTATAATTACTTGATATATAGCACACAGTTCTTTTGGGGAGAGTTTTTGAGATTTAATAAAATTCAAATAAATTGACTAGGATGTAATCTTTCCGATTACATGGCATGGGAGGCAGATGTTAGTTTTCTTAATCAATTCAATTACTTTTGCATGTTTTCACTTTTGTTTAAGTCTCCTTTGGTTTTAAGAATTTTCATTTTGTATTGAGTTCATTTTGGAGTTGTGCTCAAATCATTGATTTCTTTTTCCTTTCATTTTTTGTTACAAATATTTAGATGTAAATTTCCTCTTAACATTGCTATGACTGAATCCCAAAGTTTTTGGTATGTGGTTTCATTGTTGCTTTCTTTAATAAAATTATCTATTATATCAATGATTGTTATAGGTTCACTTAATTATTTAGGATTAAATTATTTAGCTTTCAAGACATTTTAAATCCTTTCTTTAATTTCCCTTTTATTAATTATAATTTTGTGAGGCTATGGTCATTAAAATGTTTATAATATGCAAGCTTTTCTCCCTTTGTTCATATCAGACCCCCCCCCCAGAACTTGGTCAGTTTTCATAAAAGTGCTTTATGTAGCTGAAGAAAAATATATTCCTTTCTATTCAGATGCACTAGGTTTCCAGTCATGAGACATCTATTATTTGTGCCTTTATTATAGTTCTGTTAATATTCATAATTTCCTTCTTTGTCTTTTCTTAGATATCTCAAGGATTAAAAGGTATTTGGGGTAAATAAAAAGAAAGAACCAGATTAAAAAGTTACTAACCTATCATGTGTGTTCAATTCCTACTCTTTTCTTTCTCTTTTTAGAACCCAAATCTAGACCCTAATTTCTGATGTGAACTTTCTTGCCATATTTCTAATTACTTCTTTATAAGCAACCCTCTGAAATTTATTATAAATAACTATTTTATTTCATTTGTATTTTATTAGATATTCTATTTGTAGGTAACTATTTTCTTCCTATTTTTCCTGTTCCTTTCTGTCCCCCTGTTGAGTTTAATGCATTTCTAAACCAAAATCTTGTGTGTATGTGTGTGTTCAATCTTCCTTTCCTGGTTCAGATCAGAGTGAGAGCATGAGATTTTCACTCCGTTCTTCTATGTTTAATACTTTTCTCACAAACCTGATGTATGCAAAATAATAAATCTCGCAGAAGAAGCCTTTGATAAAATATAACACCCATTCCTACTGAAAACACTAGAAAGTATAGGAATAGAAGGGCCTTTCCTAAAAATAATAAACATTATATATCTAAAACTATCAGCAAACATTATCTGCAATGGGGATAAACTCAAAGCCTTCCCGATAAGATCAGGAGTGAAACAAAGATACCCATTATCACCTCAATTATTTAACATTGTACTAGAAACACTAGCAGTAACAATTAGAGAAGAAAAAGAAACTGAAGGTATTAAAATTGGCAATGAGGAGACTAAGCTATCTCTCTTTGAGGATGATATGATGGTTTATTTAAAGAATCCTAGAGAATCAACCAAAAAGCTAGTTAAAGTAATCAACAACTTTAGTAAAGTTGCAGGATACAAAATAAACCCGCATAAGTCATCAGCATTTCTATATATATCCAACCCATTTCAGCAGCAAAATTTAGAAAGAGAAATTCCATTTAAAAATCACCCTAGACAATATAAAATACTTAGGAATCTACCTGCTGAGACAAACACAGGAACTATATGAACACAACTACAAAACACTCTCCACACAACTAAAACTAGATCTAAACAATTGGAAAAACGTTGATTGCTCATGGGTGGGATGAGCTAACATAATAAAAATGACCATCATACCCAAATTAATTTACTTATTTAGTGTCATACCTATTGAACTACCAAAAAACTTTTTTACTGAATTAGAAAAAAAAAAACCATAACAAAGTTCATTTGGAATAACAAAGGATCAAGGATATCCAGGGAAATCATGAAAAAAAAAATGCAAAGGAAGGAGGGCTTGCAGTCCCAGATCTCAAACTATACTGTAAAGCAGTGGTTATGAAAACAATTTGGTACTGGCTAAGAGACCGAAAGGAGGATCAGCGGAATACACTTGGGGTAAATGACCTCAGCAAGACAGTCTATGATAAGTCCAATGTTCCCAGTTTTGGGTACCAAAACCCACTATTTGATAAAAACTGCTGGGAAAATTGGAAGACAGTATGGGAGAGATTAGGTTTGGATCAACATCTCACACAGTACCCCAAAATAAACTCAGAATGAGTGAATGACCTGAATATAAAGAAGGAAATGATAAGCAAATTAGGCAAATACAGAATAGTATACATGTCAGACCTCTGGGAAAGGAAAGACTTTAAAACCAAGCAAGAGTTAGAAAAAATCACAAAATGTAAAATCAATCATTTTGATTGCATCAAATTAAAAAGGTTTTGTACAAACAAAACTAATGCATCCAAAATTAGAAGGGAATCAGCACATTTGGAAACAATCTTCATTACAAAAACCTCTGACAAAGGTCTAATTACTCAAATTTATAAAGAGCTAAACCAATTATACAAAAAATCAAGCCATTCTCCAATTGATAAATGGGCAAGGGACATGGATAGGCCAGTTCTCAGCCAAAGAAATCAAAAGTATTAATAAGCACATGAAAAGTGCTCTACATCTCTTATAATCAGAGAGATGCAAATCAAAACAACTCTGTATCACCTCACACCTAGCAGATTGACTAACATGACAGCAAAGGAAAGCAATGAATGCTGGAGGGGATGGGGCAAAGTGGGGACATTAATGCATTGCTGGTGGAGTTGTGAATTGATCCAACTATTCTGGAGGGCAATTTGGAACTATGCCCAAAGGGTGCTAAAAGAATATCTACCCTTTGATCCAGCCATAGCACTGCTGGGCTTGTACCCCAAAGAGATAATAAGGAAAAAGACATGTACAAAGATACTTGTAGCTGTGCTCTTCGTGGTGGCCAAAAATTGGAAAACGAGGGGATGCCCTTCAATTGGGGAATGGCTGAACCAATTGTGGTACATGTTGGTGATGGAATACTATTGTGCTAAAAGGAATAATAAAGTGGAGGAATTCCATGGAGACTGGAACGACCTCCAGGAAGTGATGCAGAGTGAGAGGAGCAGAACCAGGAGAACATTGTACACAGAGACTGATACACTGTGGTACAATCGAACGTAATGGACTTCTCCATTAGTGGCAATGCAATGTCACTGAACAACCTGGAGGGATCTATGAGAAAGAGCACTATCCACATTTAGAGGAATCACTTCAGGAGTAAAAACACCAAAGAAAAACACCTGCTTGAATACATGGGTTGAGGGGATATGACTGGGGATATAGACTCTAAATGAACATCCTACTGCTAACAACATCATGGAAATAGGTTCTGATCAAGGACACAAGTAATACCCAAAGAAATTGTGCATTGGCTGCCGGAAGGGTGGGTGAAGAGGAGGGAGGGAAACAATGTGATTATTGTAACCAAGGAATAATTTTCTAAATTGACTAAATAAACTCATTCAAATGGAAAAAATAATAAATCTTTTCCTTCCTCAATTTTTAGTGTATTCCTTACTCCATCTTCCCCTTTTTTTCTCTCATAAAGGCAACAAAAGTATTTCCTGACTTTTTGTTTTTCTTATTTAACACTCTCTGTGATCCTTGAAAACATCAAGAAACTGAAAGGACATGATTCTTTTTTGTCTTCTTAAAATGTGGAAATCTCATCATTATTTGTTATATTCCAATTACACAAATAAGTTTAACTTTTTAGTTTTCTTTTGATCTATCTGCTTGTATTTTAGCATTTCTACTCAGCTATGGCCTTTTCATAAGTCAGGATTAAGTTCTATTATTTTACATAAATGGACTTTATATTAAAAGTTCATTCTCCTTTATAGGACTACATTCAATTTGATACTATTCTTAGTTACAAGCCTTTATATGTTGTCTTTTAAAATGCCACATTTCAAGATTGCCTTTCATTTATCAGAATTGCTGCTAAGTCATACAATATTACAAGTACCACTGCTTAAAACTTGGTCTCTTTTTGACTGGAAGTTGAAGATTTTGGCCATGATTTTCCTTGGTGTTTTTGACTGGGGGTGGTGGTGGAAGGATCAGAAGGTGACCTGAGCATATCACCGGTTAAAGTCCAAAACCCTTTGGAGTTTAAGAAAGTCTTGACCTAAGACTGCTACAGATATAAGCCTCACCTCTGCATTTCCTTTTGCTCTAGAGCCAAAACCTTGGCTAGACTCCAAAAAGTGCTTTCTCTGTTCACGTAGAGATTCTATAATCACCCTTGGCAACATGTGCACATGTTGATAAACTATTTAGTCAAGAAGTTACTGGGAAAATTGGACTTATAATTACATTTTTCACTCTACCTCCAGGGCCCTTGATTGCCCTGGGCACTTAGCCATATCACCTGTGTGACCTTGCTTCTTGGCATCAGCTGAGATGTAAGACTGCCTGTTAAACAAAAAAATAAAATTGTTCTTTCTCTTGGCACCCCTTAGAGAATGCAGACGTGTAGTCAACACAAATAGAATTTGAAGCCTAACCCAGAAAAATGAGAGTATGGAACTAGAAAGGGAGTATGCCAGTGTTATTCTATTTCGATCCTTCTTTTTGATTGCAGTTTTATTTCCCTGAATACAAGGTGCTTACCAATTATATTTTCTACTGACTTTGAATCATGTCTTGCTGGCAGAAGAAGTTCTCATAAACTTTCTTGGATAAATGTCAGTCTCAAAATTCTAATAGCCCATTTGTAGTAGAGGGTTATAAACTCTGGACTTATAGTCAAAGGTTTTCAACTTTGGGTTTTGCTCCTAACTCAATGTCTATCCATGGTCCTTTTCACTTCTCTGGGTCTCAGTTTACTCATCCTGAAAATGAGGTGGTTAAGTCTCTAAATTTCATTCTAGCTTAAATCCTTTGATTCTTATGAGTCAATTTCTTGCCATACAAAATGGCTGTAATATGGTAGTTGCTATTGGTCATTCTTTGTCTTTGGAGAGGACCAGTGACATCATGGGGTGATGATTTGGGAACAAATTGGATTTAAATGAGTCATCATTGCAGAGTCATCAGCCTCACTCTCTATTCTGGAGTCATCAACGTCCAATGGCAAGACAAAAGTCAGGATAACTGGCTAAGATGCAGTGGAAGACCTTGGCATCTTCAGTGTCTGACAAAGATCTAAACATTTCGGTCTGCTTCAGGCAACTTCATGGTCCTTGGAATAAACTCTTCTAATTCACCCATTTTGACATCAGTTGAAGTCTTCCCATGCTTGGGGTAGATATCTCTCTAATTCATCTATAGATTTGAGGACTGTCAGTTACCTTCAGTTCTGAACTGACCTCATGTGGTAACTGAAACTAATATAAATGTTACCCCTGTTCCAAAGTCCGTTGTTATGGGGCTCTCCTTTTTGGTGGAGATGATTTCTCTGTTCTGTGTAAGAGATGTAATGGAGTTGGGCAGAGTTCAGAGAGCTCCAGATTTAGTCCTTCTCCCTTTAGGACTCACCAGAAAAAATCTCCTTTGGGCATTCATCAAGATTCTTTAAACCTTGCGTTGTTTGGGGGAATTTCTGGCTTCAAAAGGCAGATGGAAGAGACCAATCCTACTTTAGATTACTTCAAGAAAGACTCTGGGAAGACATGGGATCTACCAAGCTCCATCATGTCTGTCCCATTTCCAGCTACCTATGGTAGAGGCTTCAGTAAGTTTGCCCTGGGATGAGATCCAGGAGAGTCTCTTTTGGTTGAGTTTAGTTATCTTGTTCCTAATGAAAGACCTCCTTCACTCTGTAATGTCTCATAAGTATTATCCTATATATACCTTCTCTGAATTTCTATTCTGCTCCATATTTGTATAAATGAGCTGCTTTCTTATTCTCCATGTGTGTTCAGTGTGGAGCTCCTATTTGCTGGGGAAAAGGTCAAGCCTTGGATATAGAGTTTCTCCTCAGAAATGGCAAAGTGATCTGAAGTTAGTTGAAACCCAAACATATCCTTTAGACTACTAATGTTTAATGGAGGAGATAGATATAATTTTTAATTAATTTGTTTGTTACATTAAAATACACAGATAACTCTCTCCCTGTCTTTCCTTTCTCTATTAGAGAAGACATAATTTGACAAAAAGATATAATGTATCTATAAAACTATGTCTTACTTATTTCCTTTTTAATAGGTGTTTAATAAAACATATTATAAATCATCTTCCAAAATGTTAATTAACTTATTAAACAGTGCTGAAAGTTGAGTTACCAAGAATTTAATGATGGCATTGTTGACACAGTTTCCAGTTAATTACGGACTATTCTTATGTACTTGACAAACCACAAAATGCATTCTCTTTACAATCAATTGGTATTAAATTAATTCAAATTAGTTTTTTTATTAAATCTATATTATGTTTTTTCATTACACTGTGAGATATAATAAAAAATAGTTCCTCATCTTTCTCCTACCTCTGATTCTAGAGATTTGAGCAGATGCTGTTTAACAAATGTCTAACCAGAAAATTAATGAATATAATTTCCAAATTAATATAACAATAACTTCTATATCTATAGCATTTTTGCAGTTTGAAAAGCATTTTCCTCACTCTGTCCCTGCAAAAAAGCGAGTATTTTTATTATCCCCATCATACTGATTAAAGAAGCAAAAAAGAAAAAACTTGAGATTTTTGCAATGGAGTACTAGGTCTCATTTTAAGAAATCTATCATGATGCAATGGTGATGAGAAGGTGGGTAGCGAAATGGATTTTCTTTTTTTTCCCATTTGAATTAGTTTACTTAGTCAATTTAGAACATTATTCCTTGGTTACAATAATCACATTATTTCCCACCCTCCCCTTCACCCACCCTTCCCACAGCCAATGCGCAATTTCTTAGGGTATTACATGTATCCTTGATCAGAACCTATTTCCATGTTGTTGTTTACACTAGGATGGTCATTTAGAATCTACATCCCCAAACACATCCCTTCGACCCATGTATTCAAGCAGTTGTTTTTCTTCCGTGTTTTTACTCCTGCAGTGTTTCCTCTGGATGTGGATAGTAGTTTTTTCTCCTAGATTCCTCCAGGTTGTTCAGGGTCACTGCATTGTCTCTAGTGGAGAAGTCCATTACGTTCAATTGTACCACAGTGTATCACTCTCTGTGTACAATGTTCTCCTGGTTCTGCTCCTTTCGCTCTGCATCACTTCCTGGAGGTTGTTCCAGTTCACATGGAATCCCTCCAGTTTATTATTCCTTTTAGCACAATAGTATTCCATCACCAACAAATACCATAATTTCTTCAGCCATTCCCCAATTGATGGACATCCCCTCCTTTTCCAATTTTTGGCCACCACAAAGAGCGCAGCTATGAATATTCTTGTACAAGTCTTTTTCCTTATTGTCTCTTTGGGGTACAAACCCAGCAGTGTTATGGCTGGATCAAAGGGCAGACAGTCTTTTATCACCTTTTGGGCATAGTTCCAAATTGCCCTCCAGAATGGTTGGATCCATTCACAACTCCACCAGCAATGCATTAATGTCCCCACTTTGCCACATCCTCTCCAGCATTCATTACTTTCCTTTGCTGTCATGTTGAACAATCTGCTTGGTGTGAGGTGATACCTCAGAGTTGTTTTGATTTGCATCTCTCTGATTATAAGAGATTTAGAACACTTCTTCATGTGCTTATTAATAGTTTTGATTTTTTTATCTGAGAACTGCCTATCCATGTCCCTTGTCCATTTATCAAATGGAGAATGGCTTGATTTTTTGTACAATTGGTTTAGCTCTTTATAAATTTGAGTAATTAGACCTTTGTCAGAAGTTTTTGTAATGAAGATTGTTTTCCAATTTGTTGCTTCCCTTCTAATTTTGGATGCATATGTTTTGTTTGTACAAAAACTTTTTAATTTAATTTTTAAAAATTATTGATTTTACATTTTGTGATTTTTTTCTAGCTCTTGCTTGGTTTTAAAGTGTTTCCTTTCCCAGAGATCTAACAAGTATACTATTCTATATTCGCCTAATTTCTTTATAGTTTCCTTCTTTATATTCAGGTCATTCACCCATTCTGAGTTTATCTTGGTATAGGGTGTGAGATATTGATCCAAACCTAATCTCTCCCAGACTGTCTTCCAATTTTCCCAGCTGTTTTCTATGTGTCAGTTCTTTCTCTGGAGGTGAAAATACACAATTCAAACAATATTTCTGTTACTGTATATAATGTTCTCTTAGTTTTCCTTATTGTACTGTTTATAATTTTACATAGGCTTTTCTACATTTCCCCCCAAATTAACCTTTTTGTCATTTTTTACAGCACAGCAGTATTCCATCACAATCCTTTGACATGACTTGTTTAGCCATACCCCAAATGATGAGCATCCCTTCAATTTTTAGTTCTTTTCCACCACAGAGAGAGCTGCTATAAATAGAGCCAGGACTCTAATCCCAGGTTTTTTGACTCTAAGGTTAACATTCTATACATTATATCTTACTGCTTCTCAATATTAATAATGGTCTCAATTCAAATTCCAAGTTTATTCTAAGATATGCGATCTATGGATTGTACTACAATTTTAGTGTCTATTCCATTTCCAAAGACAAGACACTCCATGTAGAAGTGATCTATTTCTTGTTTCTTAACTCTGCTAGCACAGTGAACATCTGTTCTGCATTTTCAAAGTATACCTAGTGGTATAGTTATTTGTGTACATGTTTTATTTCCTCTACTAGATTATAAGTTCCATAATGATAGAGAACATATTTTATTCATCCTTATTTCCCAACACCTAGAAAATGCCTTATACAACCTTCTGCTCAATAAATATTTGTTGAATGAATGTTAATGATTGATCACTGACCTGAAGAATTAATCATAGCATATTTATTTTGTCATCCTCAGAACCTATATTCTGAAATGAACTTTGGAAAGCCTGCAATCTAGATAAAATGAGGAAAAGAGAAGGAAGACAGAAATGGAAGAAAGAAAAGGGAAGAAAAAAAAACAAACTACAGAAAATGGGAAGATATTTGATCAAAGAAATTGTATTCCCCAGTGCCCAGGAAATTCCCTTTTTTGTGAGCAGTAGTGACATCCAGTGGCTAATAGAGGTAAAATAAAATTTACATTTCCTAGTAATATTTTAAAGCTTAAATCATATTTAAGTTAATTAAACCTACAGAGTCTGACTCTCTTGTCTTCCCTAACTCAAGAGATAGGGAAAAGAAAAGGCAGAGTATAGGCATACTCTACAGTCGAAAAGAGGAAGAAGGGCTGGAATTTGCTATTTCTCATAATGGAAGAATCATTATGGAACTTATAATCTATTTTACAGACAAAGAAATGAAACAGAGAATTTAAATGACTCACCTCAAATCAGAGAGCAGACGAGCGCAGGGCTAGTCCTCACATTTAGTTGTCTTGACTTCTATCTCAGTGTTTCCACTAGTCGCCATTTTGGATGGATTAGGAGTTTCATTCATTCATTCATTCGGTTAAAGAACGATGGCTTTATTAAGGGCTCCCTAGTGCCGCACTTGCTAGGTGTTTGGGATGCTAAGAAGAATCAGTAACAACGCCTGCACTCAAACAGCTTATGTTCTCATCGAGGAGACGTCGTAACTGTGGTGTGGAGGTAAAATGCATACAGAGCTCTGTACAGAGGTAGACTCGATTCTCTTTAAAATTCACTTGGATGGAATAAAGCACGGAGAAGTGAATGAGAGCCTGGTCCAGAGAACCACCTGAATGCTCAAAGTCAGTGTGTGGGATGAGGGATCCTTCTCTCTGCGTATTCTTTGAAAGGGAGAAGCTGTACCAGAAGCAAGAAGAGATGCTCCGAATATGGACGTGGGAAGTTGGAATAAGAATGAAGGAGGAGGAAGACTTGACAGAGGAGGGAAATACGGAGGCAAGTCCTTGAATCTGTGGGCATGATTATAAAGGGAAGATTGGTAGAGAACCTCACCACCTCCTGCAGTCTTCTCTGAGGGCTCGAAGCAATTGTGATTGAATTCAGAACTTTTCACCTAAAACAATCACATCCGTGTCTTCCTGTTAGTCCTCCATAAAAGATACTTCTACTCCATACAAGAACTTAAGTGTCTACCATGTAAAACCCAGAGGAATTTTGTGTCGGCTACAGGCAGGGGGTTTGGGGAGGGCAGGGAAAGAATATGAATCTTGTAACCATGGAAAAATATTCAAAATTAATTAGATAAAAATGTCAAAAAAAAGACTTCCTTGTCTATTAACAAAGGAAATGTTTTCCTGTGCATTCACACGAGTCGGCCAAAGGAATAACCTCAAATTACACCAAACTTATTTGAATCATTATAGATTTCATTTGGGAGAATTTGTTTGATGTTGTCTTAGCACAAGATTCATCCATTATGCTTGTCTGTTCAAAAAATTTCTATTCTAAGAGTGTTTATGTTATAAACCCTTCTCCGATTTTGGCTACTTTGTGTTTACTGGATACTATGACTTTTTGAGAATTCCATTCATGTGGATTTAAATGCTACTGAATGATTCTAATGTGTTCTGATCTATTCTAGCAGTTAAAATGCAAATGATACTGAAATATAAAATATCATAAAGGCTTAAAATGTATTAAATCTACTTCTTTTAAAATAAAATATAAAAATTAAATTTAACTTTCCATCTACTGAACTTTTTGATATAAACTTAAAAGGTTAATTTGAATGATCTCTCAACACAATTTTGAGATTAAAAACTGGCATTATAATTCTTAAGTAGAATTCCAACACTGGACTTCAGCTTTTCACATGGAATCTTATATCTCTGAATTTTCTGCTCTACATTCATTTGAATAATTTGCCATATTGAATAAATCCTATGATTATATATGTTTCTAGTGAGAGGCTGATTTCTCCTTCATTAGCTCCTTTCTTTTACTTCATTTTTTAAAAAGTTATTTTTTTCCAAATTACTTCGGTACAATATCCAATGATGTTTTTTCTGACATTTTGCAATGCATGTTCCCTCCCTTCCTCTAACCTCTCTCCCTTCCTCAAGACAGCAAGTAATATGATATAGGATGTACAGGTGTTATTTTACAATACATCTTTCCATATCCATCATACTATTCAAGAAGATGTATCACACTAGAGAAAAATGCATGGTGGAAAGAAAGTGAGAAACTTCATCCAGACTGCCTCAGTTCCTTTTACAGTGGGTAGGCTCTTTTGTCAGGAGTCCCTTGAAATTGTCCTGTATCCTTGCATTGCTGGTAATTGTTAAGTCATTCACAGTTGATCATCTTACTTTATTGCTGTTACTGTGTACAATGTTCGCCTGGTTCTGCTTACTTCATTTTGCATCACTTCATATAAATCTTTCAATGTTTTGTTGTGATAATCTCCTTTGTCATTTCTTATAGTATTCCATAATAAGCATATACTACAACTTGCTCAGTCATTTCCCAATTGATGGGCATCTCTTCAATTTTCAGTTTGTTGCAACCACAAAAAAAAAAGAACTGCTATAAATATTTTTGTGTACGTAGGTATTTTCCCCTGTCTTTGAACTCATTGAGATACTGACCTACTATTGATATTGCTGGGTCAAAGGACATGCAAAGTTTTGCAGCCTTTTGAGCATGGTTCTCACATAACTCTCAGAATGTTGTATCAATTCATAGTTCCACAAACAGTGTTTTAGTGTCTCAATTTTTCACCATCCTCTCCAATATTTATCTTTTGCTTTTTATCATAGTAATCAGTCTGACTGATAGGAGATATTACCTCAGAATTGTTTTAATTTGCATTTCTCTAATTAATAGTGATTTGGGAATTTTTTCATATGACAAGATAGTTTTAATTTCTTTATCTGAGAATTGCCTGTGTATATCTTTTGACCTTGTCAGTTGGGAAATGCTTTGTGTTTGCATAAACCTGACTCCAGTTCTCTATCTTTTTAAGAAATGAGGCTATTGTCAGTGAAACTTTCTATAATTCTTTTCTTATTTGTTGGTTTTTTTTTTGTTTTGTTTTGGGTATGCTGGTTTGCTTGGGCAAAACCTTTTTAATTTAATGTCATCAAAGTTATCTATTTTACATCTCATAATACTCTCTATGTCTTGTTTGAACATAAAGTCTTCCCTTATCCAATAGATCTGGCAGGAAAACTAATCTATATTGCCCTAATTTGTTTATGATTTTATCTTTTATTTCAAAATCATATATCTATTTTGGCTCACCTTGGTATATAGCACAGGGTGTCTGTCTGTACTTTATTTCTGCCGTGCTATTTTCTTGTTTTCCCAGTAGCTTCTGTCAATTCTTTTGCCAAAAGCTTGAATCTTTGGATTTGTCAAGTACTAGGTTATTGTGGTAATTTTCTCCTGTGTATGGAGTGTTTAATCTAGTCCACTGATCCACTTCTCTTTTTCTCAGCCAGTAATACACTATTTTGATGGTTACTTCTTTTTATTGCAGTTTGAGATCCAGTACAGTTAAGCTACCTTCCTTTATATTTTTTTCATTAATTTCCTTGATGTTGGCCTTTTCTTCCAGAAGTATTTTGATAATGAGGTTTTTTTTTCTAGCTCTATGGAGTAATTTTGGGGTAGTTTAATTGGTATGGCTTTGCTTATCCATGAGTAATTAATTTTCCCAATTGCTTAGATATGAATTTATTTGTGAAAAAAGATTTTTTAACTGTGATCATATAGTTGCTGGGGTTGTCTTGGCAGATGGACTCCCTGGTGTCTTATATTGCCTACAGTTTTTTAAATAGGATTTCTCTCTATCTTTTGTTGGTCTTATTAACGATATGCAGAAATACCAATATTTATGTGGGTTTAGTTTATATCCTGAAACTTTGTTAAAGTTATTCATTGTTTCTATAAGTTTTTTGGTTGATTCTTCTGGGTTCTATAAGTATATCATCATGTCATATAAAAGGGGTGCTTATAGTTCCTCTTTGCTTACTTTAAGTCTTTCAATTTCTTCTTTGCTTATTATTATTATAGCTAGGATTTCTAGTATAATATTGATTAGCAGTGGTTATAATGGCATCCTTGCTTCAACCAAAATCTTATTAAGAAGGCTTCATTACAAGATGTTTGCTGATGGCTCTAGATAGATAATATTTATAATTTTGAAGACTGTTCCATTTATTACAATGTTTTCTAGTGTTTTTTTTTAATAGGAATGGTTTTTGAATTCTGTCAAAAGCTTTTTCTGACTTAGCTACTTTCAGCAATGCAATGATCTGGGACAATCCTGAAAGACTTATGATGGAGAATGCTATCTACCTCCAAAGAACTGTTGGAGTCATTTTCACATAACTATTTATGGTTTTATTTTGGGGTTTGGTTTATGTATGAGTTTGCTCTTTCAATGACCAATTTGGAAGTGTTTTTTGCAAGACAATAAAAATAAAAAAAATTTAAAAAGCTCTTTCTGCATCTATTGGTTCTATTGAATCATGTGGTTCTTTTTTATTTTATTTTTTGATATATCAGTTATCCTGATGGCTTTCCTAATATTGAGCTATCCCTGGAATGTGGTATAAAATCCACCTGGTAAGTGTGTAAAATACTTGTAATAAATTGTTGTAATCTCCTTGTTAGCATATTATTTAATTTTTTATCAATATTCATTAAGTGGGTTGGTCTATAGTTTTCCCGGTTTCCTTCTTTGTTTTTCTCTCTTGGTTAAGATATCAATACTATAGTAGATACCGCTATTAGGGGAATTATGGTAATAGGGAAATGTTAGAGCAGTAACACCAGGAAGCAAGCTAGGGAAAAAGAATGAATCTTGGGTTCCTCCCCTACACTACTTTCTGTTCCCTTTCAACTTTCTTGAAATTTTCTTCTCATAAATGATATGCTTAAACATTACCCCTAATAACTAAATCCCATAATCAAATCTTTTAACTAAGAGGTCTTTTATTCTTTTGAAAAGAAGAGGAAAATAGGTCTCCCTAAAATTTCCAAGTTATCCCTGTTGATTGAAGATTTAAGATGAATTCAAATTCAGGAATCAAAGTTATCTTTCCCTAAGGGGAGATGTTGACAGCAAATGCTGACAGTTTTCTTCTGGGCTAAACCGAAGAGTCTTCACAGGACTCAGTCTTATGGATAAGCAATAACCAAAGAGAGAGTTTGTCTTCTACCTTCTCATCCAATAGCCAAAGAAGGAAGTGAAGTTCAAGCAGGTGAACTTTCCTAACTGTTCCCTTCAAGATTTCATTGGAACACAGTCTCTCCTCCTCTGCCCCTCCTTCGATGATTGGTGTTCCAAGAGTTTTAAGCTGCTTGTTTTTTCTGCAGATCCATTTTGTATTGCCATATTGTCAATTACAATACCATATTTGCGTCACAAAAATAATTTGGTAGAGTTTCTTTCTCATCTATTTCTCAAAATGGTTTATATAGTATTGAAATGCATTGTTCTTTAAATGTTTGGTAGAATTTACTTCTGAATCCATTTGGCCCTGAGGCTTTTTACTTGGGGAATTCATTGGTGGCTTGTTCAATATATTTTTCTGAGATGGGGTCATCTTCTGTTAATCTAGACAATCTATATGTATTTTAAAATATTCTTCTATTTCACATAAATTATCAGATTTATTGGCATATAATTGGGCAAAATGACTCCTAATAATTGCTTTAGTTTTCTCTTCATACTAAATTTGCCATTTTTTCATTTTTGAAAATAGTAATTTGATTTTCTTTTTAAAAATCAAATTAACTAATTATTTACATATTTTATTTCTTTTTTTATGAAACCAACTCCTTTTCTTATTTATTAGTTCAATGTTTTTCTTACTTTAAATTTTATTTTATTATTCTATTATCAATTTGACATTTAATTGGAGATTTTTAAATTTGTTCTTTTTCTAATTTTTTAGTTGCATGCCCAATTCATTTATCTGCTTCCCCCCCCCCCTTTTATTGATGTAAGCATTCAGAGATATAAATTTTCCCTTCAGTACTGATTTGGCTGTAACCCTAAAATTTTGGTATGTTGTCTCCTTGTTGTTATTCTTTTTAATTAAATTTTCTGTTGTTTCTAACATATGTTCTTTTTTTATTATTTTATTTTTTATTATTAAAACCCTTACCTTTCATCTTGGAGTCAATACTGTGTATTGGCTCCAAAACAGAAGAGCAGTAAGGGCTAGGCAATGGGAGTTAAGTGACTTGCCCAGGGTCACACAGCTGGGAAGTGTCTGAGGCCAGATTTGAACCTAGGACCTCTTGTCTGTAGGCCTGGCTCTCAATCCACTGAGATACCCAGCTGCCCCCTCTATCATATGTTCTTTAAGCTACTTGTTCTTTAGGATAAGATTTCCAATTAATTTTTAGTCTTTTTTCTGCTGCCTTTTGTTGAATATAGTTTGATAGCAATATAGTATGAAAATATGTGTTGAATGTTTTTGCTTTTCTGCATTTGATGGTGAGGCTTTTATGTCCTATTATATAATCAATTTTTGTGAAGGTGTTATATACTGCTGATAAAAAAAGGTATAATCTGTTCTATTCCCATTCAGTTTTTTCTATAGGTTTATCAAATCTAACTTTTCAAAAATTTTATTCACTTCCATAACTTCTTTCTTTTTTATGTATTTAATCCCAACAGGGCAAGTTAAATGCCCCCTACTTATAGAGCTTTATTGTCTATTTCCTCTTGTAACTCATATTGCTTCTCCTTTTGGGATTTGAAAGCTATGCCATTTGGTGTGTGCATGTTTAATACTGATATTCTTTCATTGTCTATAGAATCTTTTATCAAAATGAAATTTCTTTCTTATCTCTTTTAATTAATCAGTTTTTACTTTTGCTATGTCAGAGATCATGTTGCTACTCTGACTTTTTTAACTTTTCTGAGGCATAGTAGATTCTGTTCCAACCCTTCACTTTTTTCTGTATGTATATCGCTGATTATATATATAATGGACACCATATTGGGGGACTCTGGCTTTTAATTCACTCTGCTGTCTTCCTTCATTTTATGAGTGAATTCATCTGATTCACATTCACAGTTGTGATTATTGTGGGTTTCCCTCTATCTTATTTTCCCTTGTCTATCCCTTTCTTTTAATTCTAGAATCCTTTTAGAAGGAAAATGTCAAAAATTAAAAATGGAAAAGACCACAAGTTTATAGTGGAAAACCACTCCTAGGGTTTGGCCATAGAATATCTAAACTTTATTTGTGGCATGGTCATTTATTTTGTTATTTTATCTTCCTGAAATTTCCTTTTTCTAACCTACAAAAGATGTAAATTAAAAATTGCAGTATAAATCTTTTATAGCTAATTTGGAAATCAAATTAGATCACAAATACAAAGCATATTGTAAATTCAGTAATCATATAAGCTTCTTTTCTATAGATTAACAGATAGACCTACTACTAAAGGAACAAAAATATAACAAACTTTACCAATAAGATAAAAGAAAGAAGCTGAAGCTTAGTGAATAGAGGAATCATAGATACATTTTATGGAGATGACTTCATTAGATTACCTGAGTCAATTGGAAATATCATTTCATAGGCTTTTGGCTATCTTAAATTTCAATTTATTACCTTAAATTTCAATTCATGATTTATATTTTTAAAAAGCTATGAAAATAACTGCATCTTATATACCAACACCTAATGAAAAAAGGAGACAAAAATCTATGAAAATCCAATAGGTTCCTTCAATCAACTTTGATTGATACACAGCAACTTGAAAGAAAAAATAAAATAGACAAAAGGGATGAGTATTATGTTTTTTTTAAATGGCCTTGGATAATGAATAAAAGAATTATGGCATATGTAAAAGTCTCATACCTCTCTATCATTTACTCTAAAAAATAATCAGTAATGTTCAAAATAATGAGCACAAAAAACACTGCAAAAATAAATGTCATTTTGCTTTAAAGGACAAAATAAGATTTATTTTTAATGTGGCTATTTTCTCAACTCATATTTGCATAGAGGGCCAGAAACCCAAAAGGTAGATGACATATTTTCAGACATCCAGGGATCCAGGGCAGAAATTATTTGAAGTTTTATTTATTATGAAGATTGATATCTTCTATCTCTATAACCATTTATAAAAAATTGTCATGATCATTGATGAGTATACTCCGCTAAGCTAACCCTAAATCCCCCTTTGGTAATCTAAGGAAAAGGGTCTGTGTGCAAGTCTGGCAGGGCTCAATGATGGTCTCATCATCAGCCGTTAGTTGTCACAAGGGCAATACAGGAACTCAGCAGCTGCCAAATAGCCAACAGGGTACAGGATAATCCGAACAGCAGGCAGGATGTGAAGAACAAGCAGTCAAATGCCACAGGGAAAAAAGCTGATCTCCTCAGGTCCACCCAGAGAGAGAAAAGCCCCAGCCTCCAGGCTCATCTGTCTCTCTCCAGCAGAGTTCCAGAACTCTGCACTCTGCTGTCCATCTGCAAACTCACCCACCTCACTTAACGTTGACTATAGCATGGATCAAGGGTAAGCAATGGCAAGTGGATGCATTGCTCAGGTGTTCTATCATTAAAATTGCTTTGCCAAGTTAAGTCAAGGAAAGTCTCCAACATGCTGGATGGACCCCAAGTAGAGAAATTATGGAATTTTTTTCAAATTACACACAAATTATATTACACATTAAATTGGCCTTTGCAATTTTTCTCAACTCCTCATGTTCTGTCATCCCAAATGCCTAATTGGTTGCCATACTATTTCTACTTTTATAGCTCCTATCTTAAACTACTTCTTGCCATTCATAGGCATGACTTTAGTTATGGCCTTCCTCACTTATCATCCCTATATCCTCCTAGATTACTCCTATAGCCTCCTCCTTGATTTCTATACTTCATCTTTAATCACTCCAACCAAGCATTCTATAAACTACTGTTGAAGTAGTTTTTTCCCTAAATACAGACATAATTATGCCATTCTCCTACTCTCCTGGCTTTCTTTTGCCTCTAGAATAAAATATCAACTATTTTATTTAGCTTTTAAAGCTCTAAACAATCTACCCTGGCCTCAACGTATCTTTTCAGATTTGGTGGACCTTACTCTACCTTGGCATGCTATTTTCCAGACAACTGGCTTTCTGTCTGTGCCTTTATATCATAAAAGACTAAACAATTGGCCCACATTGGAAAATTTCACATTATGCATGCAGAAAGCAAGGAAATATTTGAGTCAAGAATTATCTTGAAGGAGTTCCAAGTTTAAGAAAGGGAAGGTAGCACCAAGCATAACTAAGATATTTTATTCTGGGCCAGGCTTAGCGCAACGGAGTCCAGAAATTCAAGCTTACAAATGGAAGGCACTGAAAAATTCATGAAATTAAAGAAATGAAATTTCTTTAATATGAAATTAAAGAAAGACAATTTTGTTTACAATAAGATTCAAAAGGAGTTGAGTCTCTATAAAGAGATGCTATTCCCTCCATAACTTTTGTGCTAGTGGTGAATGGATGATGCTGCATTCACTAAGTCAGCAAAACTGGGTCAGAAAGATATCCTACAGGGACAGTTAAAGAGCCAGGACTATAATTGGGAGGTCCTGGATTCAAATCTGGCCTCAGATGCTAGGTGTGAGGTAAGAGAGAGAAATAAAAAAAGAAGGAAGGAAGGAAGGAAGGAAGGAAGGAAGGAAGGAAGGAAGGAAGGAAGGAAGGAAGGAAGGAAGGAAGGAAGGAAGGAAGGAAGGAAGGAAGGAAGGAAGGAAGGAAGGAAGGAAGGAAGGAAGGAAGGAAGGAAGGAAAAAACAAAGAAGTTGTGAAAATAGAAATAGTAAGATATGGCATCAAATTAGATATTTATGATGGAGTAGGAGGAGCTGAGAATAATACCAAAGGATAATTTGATACATAATATAATTTGTATGTAATTTGAGGATAAATACATAATTTCTCTACTTGAGATCCATCCAACATAGAAGCTTTTCATGCTTTAACTTGACAAGCAATTATAATGGTAGGACACTTGGACTATCCACTTGCCATTCCTTTTCCTTGAGCCATGACTAGCCCATTCCCCTCCCCATCATATGTTTCCCTTATAATATCCTACAGAACAAACTTTAAGAACCAACTTCCCATAGGATTCCCTTGACAAGGGAGCCATAGCATTGGTTCAAGGTGTAGTCCTCCAAACCACACAAATATTAGGGAAATATTCCTTGCCTTGTTAAAAGGAAACTATCCCATTCAATGTAAAAGCATATATGGTTCATAATCCAGATGTCTAGATGCACTTATGTGAATTTAACAGTGATCCTCCTAAAGTGCATGTTACCTGCAAGAGTGTGCTGGAACCAGTTTAAACCAGCTTGTGAGAGTTCTTTGCTAATTTTCCAGTGTGAACGTTTATCCCCAGAAATTAGCAATTGCTACAAATCAGAGCTTACTTTATTATCTTATTGATTTCTAGACTTAAGAAAGTATCAACAATGCAGATTAAACTTTAAAGTATATGCAAACATTTTTACGAGCAGATTCCTGTTTTGTTTTATAAATACTACTGCTTGAGCTCCACAGGAATGCAACAGAATGTTCCAAAGATGAAGTTATCCCTTTGAAGATCACTATCATCAGTAAACAGTCCTACTGACTGTAGGCTAATCATCATCATCATCATCATAATTCGTTTATATGGCACTTAATGGTTCCCAAAGAGCTTTATATCCATTATCTCATTTGAGCCCCACAACACCCCAGGTTACATGTTTCATCACAAAGGAATGATGTGAATGTTGCTTATCTTTTCACATGTAATTATTTGTCAAAAACAATGTTCAATGTCTCAATTGGATTTTTAAAAATGTAATCATCCAGCTAGCCATAAGGAAAAGTTACATATTGTTTAATGTTGGTGATAAGTTACATCAGTCTATCCATATTTATTATTCTTTTCTCTGTAATGAAGAGTATGTTCTATTAATTCAACTAATATTTACCTTTTGTCCTTGGTAGGCAGATCCTTCTAACTTCTTTATCTCTGCCAGAAACACCACCTTTCATCCAGTTTCATTTATTAAAAAATTTATTTCTCTTTGATTTATCTCTTCATCATTTTTATCAATTCAGTTACTAAGTCCTATTGATTTTATGATCATATCTCCATAAGATGGCAGCATAGTATAGTGGATAGAGGACCAGTTTTAGAGTCAGAAGGAGTTGGGTTGAAAGCATTCCTCTGAGGCATGCTAACTATGTGACCATAAGCAAATCATTAATTTCCCAGTGCCCCTAGGCATTTCTCTAAAAATTATAAATTACAGGTAATTTACTAATCTGCTCCACTGTGGAGATCGCAAGTGGGGATCTTCAAGCAAATGAAACTACAGGTCTCCTTCCCCACCAGAAAAATAAAATGAGATTTCCCCATGAAATCTATCAAATAATCAATAAACATTTTAAAATTCCTACTCTGTGCCAGACTCTGTCCACTTCATATTCACTGAAAATACTTTAGTATATGCATTAATAATAACCTTTTCCTCTACTACTAAAATAGTTACTTAACCACTTTCTACTCTTTACTCCAATCAACTCTAATATATCTTTCATATTGCTAACAGGGTGATCTTGAGATACAAATATGGTTCCTGTTGCTCCTCTAACTTCCCAATGTGTTGGAAATAAAGCTCAGAGTCCTCATAAGGACATTCAAGGCTGATACATCTGGATCCTCCATACCTTTCCAGCATTTTAGGATATCTGTCCCTTCCACACATTGTACATAGCATTTGCTGCACATGATTGATATTCGCAATCTTTATTCTATTCTCAGCCAAACATGAGTATGGAGAATTCATGTCTCTCACCTCTTGATAAAGAGATCGAGGACTCAAAATGTAGAACAGAACAGATATTTTTGGATATGGCAAATGTGGAGATTTGTTTTCCTGGGCTTTGAACATTTATTAGAAGGGTGTGTTTTTATTTTTCCTTATTCTAATGGGAGGATGAGGAGAAAATGTTAATCATTGCTCATTTAAAAAATGAGAGTATTTTATTGACATGAATTTGGTGAGTGGATGCACCCACAATCAGATTTTTCTTAACTAGTTAAAACAATATTGTAGATAGACTCTCCTTCTTGCCAATCCCCAATTTCTTTAATCAAGGGACTCACTTTGTGTCCAGAATCGTAAAAAAACGTTTCCCTCAAGCTTGTATTTGCCTTTCTCTTTGAATAGCTTTGCAGTGCCTCAAAGATCTCTTGATCATACAAGAGAAACAGGGGAAAGTTTTGTAGTTAACATTCTGTCTATCTCATGGATAAAAGCCTTGGAGAGGGCAATGGAATCCCTGGAGAAATTTGGGGATCAATAAACTCTCAGACATAGGGATGATTATAATTTACTAGGAGCCAATATTTCTGAGAGTGGTAGCCAGAGGAGAGAATGGGAAGCAAAACAAGAAGGGTAGAGATCTCATTTGAGGATTATTGATAAGTTATAAGCAAACCAATGCACTATAAACCTTTAGCTTCTTCTCATAGTTATTTCATTTCATTTTATTTTTCATAGAAGTTTTGGAAAAGAGATATCTTTGCATCCTGATATGGCTGGCTTTGTTCCCAGCTTAATTCCCAATCTCTCCTCAGAGGAAACTCCCTGAAGTCTCTAGGGTGGCAATAAGAAAATCATGTTGAAGCAACATATTTCCCCTTCATATCTGACATCCAAAGTATTCTCTTTCTTTCCAATTTCCCCCCACAAATAGTATAAAAACACAAAGTGGGAAGGAAGAAAACCTCTCTTCTACTATTCTGCTAATGTTTCCCCTCATTTATCCATGCAACATAGTCTTCATTCTCTCCACCAAATCTTGGACAAATGACTCTGATTTTAACCTTTGACGTGATAGGACTAATGTCTACCAGTGTTTCTTCACAAGAGGTAAACTCATTCCTTCTTCCTTCTCTCCTTTGACATGGACTAGCTTTCTCGAAGAGGACATAAAGAAGTCCTAGGACCTAACTGGCTCCAATTTCTTTGGCACAGCTTCTTTCCTGCCAAGGAAATGTGGAATAAGCCCAGGTCTCTACTCCTTTCCTCCTGCAACATGAATTAGCTTCCCCTAAAGGATATAAAGCTATTCCAGGGACTTAATTAGCTATTGCTTCTCTGGTTCAGAGTCCTGGCCATTTAGGGATATCTAGAAAGTCTTAGGCACATAGAGGCAGAACCTCTATAATTTGATGGATTTCTGAAAAAACATATCCTAATGATCCAGTTTGTCTCCACAGGGAGATGAAGGGAATCTTGTCTAGCCACAGCACATATCACCATATTCTTGTTTCACATCCTTTTAAAGTAAATCTCTTTTTGGTTAACTCTCCAGTGACTTGTGAATGCCTTATTTTGTCCCAACATTGAGCCTACAGTAAAAGTGCAGACATTTGAGCCAAGCTGGACACCAGATTATTTATATATAAGCCCAGAGAATCTTGTGACTTGCACAAAGTCAAGTAATAGGTGTCCGAAGTAGAATTTAACCTGGGTTCTTCTGTTTCCAAACCTATTACTCTTTCCACTGTGCCACACTGTTAGAAAACTTAAAGGAGGGTTTCGTGATTGTATTTTTTTTAATAGGGCAATGGAGAAGATGGGAATATTTGTCCTATTCTGCAAGAGATCTGGGTGAAAGGAATGCTGGAAAACTGGAGTAGTGAAATAAGTATAGACTGGAAAAAGCAGATTCAATGTATGGTAATAGGAGTTTCACAGAACTTGAGAGCAAGGAGAAGACACTTTGCCCCATGGTACCCTTTTCTGCCCAGATTAACAGAAATTTATCTCCTTCAGGGAAGAGGTAAATCTTCAGACATTGTCTGTCCCTGGATTTCATTGAAGTCGTAAAGTTCATTAACAGCTTCCTAACACTTGTTTTCTTTTATCAAATTGTATCTTCTAAGGAGGAATGAGCAATCTTTTTAATTTAATAGGCCTCTTCTCTTCAAGATTGCCAAGTTTTATCACCTTGCCACCCAGAGAAATAATTGTTAATAATCGGAGGAAATGAGTGCAGTTAAAAAGCGAGATACTAAGTGAATCAAGCAATGATTGCCCTTTCTCGCAATGTTCTAGTGGCCATTTGATGAGGTTTCATTTCACAATCTGTTTCCAATGTTTAAGCCATGGCTGTCTATAAGGATTTTTCATCTCACTGAAGAAAGGTTTTATGAAGAGAAGTGGTAAAAATTATAGCATTTTATAAACATGTTATGTTAATAGCTGAAAATGACTCCCCTTAACATTTGTCACCATCTGTCTGTACATCTGGGAAAGAAATGAAAGAATGGAACACATCAGGTAATTTTAGTGAGAATGAAGATACATTCTTAGAATTAAAAGGAAAGTTAGGATGATTCCCTTCCTCAATATGTGAGCATCTTTATATATATTTGAAGAAATTGCCAGGTGGTTTTGATGCACCCCCCCAAAAAAAACCCATGAATTTTTGGAGATTAAATTCATAACTATCTGTAACAATAGTAAGCATTTAATTGCTTTTGTAGTCATTCAATCATTGATTCCAACAAAGCACATTTTTCAATGGGAAAAGTCATATTTCTCTTAGTTTGAATATATAACAACATAAAAATCAAATTAGTGCCCCTTGGTTTTCTGGAAAGTGTTACATGTTTGGATGACTGAAAACTATTGCAGAGGGCAATTTCCAGTTTCTTGCACAGATGCTGCTCCCTAATTCAAACAGGTTATCCCAGGACCATTTTACTTTGGGACTGGTGGAAGTCTGAAACATGCCATTTCTCTTTCTAATGCTACATTAACCTGGATAGCTGGAGAACCTCAATATCTAGGTGTGTCTTGATTATAAAGGAATGAAGTCCTATCCTTGTTCAACAAAAAGTCAGGCTACAACTAACAAAAGGAGGGAACTTTATTTGAAGTTCTATGATGGTTCATAATTTTCATTCATTCAAGCATATAACACTGCCTAGGAACCCAGAGGATTAATTTATTAATACTCTTCTTTAATATTATAGTAATTCCCTGTTTTCCACTGTGTGGGGGCTAGATAGGTATATTATATTTCAATCCTTCTTCAGGATTCTTTGGTACCCTAAAGGGGATAAGGAGTCTGATTTATACCATTGACTTATGGTCCAATTGAATTTATTCCCCTCAGTTTGGAGGGTCTTATCACTCCATTTTAATGTAACCACTAAACACTTATTTTATCTAATACAAAGGAATATTTCCTGAAGAGGTATAGAAAGAACAAATATGCAAAAATTTCCCCTTAACATTTGGGGTGCATAATTCCCTTTTTCATTGTGAACGCTAGGGAAAAGACGAAGATTAGGTTCCCAGTTTAACTTTTTGCTACATAAAATTATTTCCCCAAGTTCCAAGTCCAAAACCTCACCAGGAGACTGGAGCCCTGGTGCTTTGACTTCTTGTAGGCAGCAATAACTAGCCTAAACTCTGAGGTACCATCGTACCCATGGCTTGAGTTCCTCAGTCAAGACGCCATTCCTCATACCGAGACATGAAAAAGGACAAATGAGGCAGACAAATCCCACATGCATCTCTCAGAGTCGCAGGGCCAAAGAAAAGGAGTAGACCAGCTTGCCACCGGGTGCCCTTGCTGTGGTTGAATGAGATCTTCATCCTGGATGCCGCTGGAAAGGAGTGCCTAAGGCACTTTTGGCTACACTGGTAATTAAAAGGTCTTAAGTGGTTTGCTAATGTGCCAGACCTGTTAGACTGGAGATCACAAGCATGGCGTTACACTAGAGATTGCAATCATGGTCAATGTTCCCCTTTGGGAATGTTTTCCTTGTTTGTTTGTTTTTGCCTTAGTCATTAGTGAATAAGACAAAATAATATAAGATGGATTTCAGCTCTCCATAATCACGCCCAGCACATTCATTGGGTTATGCATAAAAGGAACTTTATTTGTAGGGGGGAAGTATAGTGCCCTGGAAGGTTATGTGTGTCCACGAGAGTCTGTGACTCTTAGGGAGGCGTGGATGTACGTGGAATGTCCTCCACCTATCCTTCTCCAAGACTGACTGCTCCAGCTCAGATCTTTGCCACAATGGATGCGTGGTGGAATTTAAGGACTAGGGCGCCACTTCTTTTCTTGTTTCAATCAGAGACCTGGGGCTACGTATCATGAACTAAGCCATCAAACACAAAGTGGAGAAAGATGCTTCAAGGCGTCCCAGCCTTCTTCCTCCTCCCAAACCAAAATCTCTCTAAAGAAACAGGAGAGAACTTAATGGGAAGTAAAGAAAAAGACCCGTAGTAGCATATGGCAACTACAGTAACAGGGGAAATGACTTGCATTCTTGAGAGTTTCTAGATACTAGATAGTTCGTTAATCATAGTAGATTTGTGGGAATAATAAAGTATGCATGGGAATACTTGGTACATTCTTACTAAGAGCAAATATTCAATAAATATTTATTGACTAAATGAATCTCGCAAGGATAGAAGCTAGGAGAAGATTTTAGCTAGTCAAGCAGTTATAATAATTTTTTTTTTTTTATAGCTGATAGGTTTGGTACAGTCAAGAAGACCCGAATCCAAATCTGGCCTTTGATATAATTACTCTCTGAGTGACCCTGGGCAAAAACTTCTTTACCTCAGTTTCTTCATATGTAAAGTGAGCTGAAGAAAAAAATGGCAAACTATGTCAGTATCTTCCCCCCCCCCCAAAAAAAATAACCAAAAAAGGTCATTAAGAGTCAAACACTATGGAAAATAACTAAACAGCAGCAAAAGAACTGGATCTGTGATTTTATTGGTACTTGGACTGTGATAGGGAAAGGACGTTGTGCAACAAACTGAGTAATGCATACATCAGAGCGATTGACAGGAGCATGTGACTGAGAGGCACATGGGAGCCTAACGGTCAAGATCTGGGGAAGGCTCTAAAGTCCCAACTATCTGGGTACTTCTCTGCTGGAAAGACCTGAGGTTGGAGGTTTGGAAAAACAGGTTTCTGCTTCTCCTGATAACAACTGGAGAGAGGACTCTTTTAAACTGGCTGCTGGCAGCTTGAGTAAAGAAGATTGAGGACACACTTCAGCACTGGACCGGTTTGGACAGTTATCAACTGAAGATCCTGGCCCATTTGATTGGACTCCTTGTGTGAGACTTGATTATTGGGGGAAATTACTGCTTTGTTTAGAATAAGATAGTTTTAGATGATTTATAGAAATTAGGGATTTAGATAACTTGTAATAATTCCCCTAACCCCTTTTCCTTCCTCCCCTTCCCAACCAATAAAGTCAGAATTTTTCATATGTTTCCCTCTTGTTTACTTCTCACCAAATTTCCATTGTAACAGGATCACTTAGTTAAGGAAACTCCCTCTACTAAAGCAGGTCAACACTCCCTTTGCAACGTAGAGTATTAGTTGCTTAGAGTCCTCCGAGGTTAAGTAACTGGCTCAGGTTCACATGGCAAGTACATGAACATAACTATAAAACACACTTCATACAAATAAAGGCAAAGAAAGAAATGGCAAACCATTCTAACATGTTTGTCAAGAAAACCCCCAAACGGGATGGAGAGTCAGACATGACGCAAATGGCTAAAACAATAACACTTCTTTGCTCTACCCACTATGGCAAATGAAATTGGTGCCAAACCAGTCATAAACACATTTAGAGATGTTTCTGATGGTCCGTTCATTTAGAATCATTTAAAATGCTGGAACATTTTTTTCCTTTATATCAAAAACTGGCATAAACTTTAAATCAAGTGTGTGAGCAGCAGCTTGGTCTGGATTGAGGTGTTGACTATGTGGAAGGAAGGGAGTAGCAAGCAAAATTAGAAAGGTAGAATGGCACTAAATCATTGAATCCCTGAGTAAGTAGCTGAGATTTTATTAGTTAGGTTTCAGGAAGTGCTGAAAGGTCTTCAGCACTAAAATAACATGACCAAATTAGCCCTCAGGAAAATTAATTAGGCAATGGGAGGGGAAAAGTATGGATTGCTTGGAGATGGATTAATAGTGGGGAATCATCATCTTTGAGGGGGAAAAACCTTCTTGCTCTTCTATAACCACCATGTCTCTCATCTCTACTCAAATCAACCCCACTGCCTATCCTCCACTGCTATCCTTTTTTATAGCAAACCCTGAAACATCCTTAACAGTAATAAACTCCCCTTCATCCTGGTTATCTTTCTCTTACATTTTACTTCCTTTCACTCCCAGAAAATTTAATAATAATCATAACTAGAATTTCTAGAGAACTTTAGCATTTTAAAAATACTTTTCAAATATTGATGTAGTTTATCTTTACAGTGATCCCAGAAGGTAAGTGCTGTTGTCATAATTTTATATATAAAAAAAATTGATGTCTCATTTTATAGAAAAAAAAAGTTAAATAACTTGTCCAGGGTTCCACATCTAATAAGTGTTTGAGACATAATTTGAACTCAGTCTTCCTGGCTCTAGGTTCAGTGTCCTAATACACTCTGCCACCTAGTATCAGTTCATTGAGAATTAAAAGGCACTGAACTTTGCCCACTGGGTACTTTATGCCCCCAAACCATCTAGTTTAATAGGAAAAGTAGGCATATTCCTGATTCCTCATCAATTCTGAGGAATTTATTAGATTTCTTAATTTAACAATATTTACATAATAAATTAACTATGGTAACAATTCTGAAATATTTCTCTTTAATCCTATCCCAAACTTCAAGCATGCTTCTTTAAATGACACCTCGCAGTCTGGAATCTCTTGAGTGCTTTAGAATCAATATCTGATTATCCACCTACCTTCCTTTTGAGAGAGTTATATCTTTTTTCCTGGTTGCTTGTTTTACTTTGGGGCCCAGGTAGGACCCCATCTATACCTTTTTTAAACAGCTAGTGTTTTTAGAGCCTAAGGCAAGAAATACAAAACCCATGCCCAGTTAAAAGGACAATAGTATATGGCAGGATACTTGGCCCTGTTGGAGAAGAGATGGAGATCTTAGAACCTCTACATTAAGTCACTACCGGGGATCCTGTCACACTGAGAAGAGTTGGCTTTGTGATGAGCCTGCCACATGCAGCCCTCTGATAACTTCCTATTTTAACCAACTATTCTTGTTGACTTAGTACGAAGCTCTGGTTCTTCCATGCCATGGAAGGGTTCAAGGTCTTCTCTATTTGGAGAAGTCTGGGCAAAGCCCAAGTCATCTCTCCCTAGTTAAGGTTCCAGTTTTTATTCTGTTGTCTCTATTCTCACATCCCACTCTCAAGTACCCACAGATAATAGTGACTTTGAACAGTCTTGGGTTCGTGGAGACCTATGAAGCCTGTTACACAAATTGAACAACAAGGACAGTTTCCATACAAAGAAACAACAGGAGAAGAAGATGCTCTCTGGGGGAGAAGTCCACTCCACCATCTTGCTATTAGAAATCACTACTCTTAATATTCCATTCTTATTATCAAAGCTATGGCATTCCCGCTTTGCTGAAAGCCTGTCAGCTTGCTTGCCCTCTCTAAATGTGACATCCCAGGACAAAGACGAGGTCACTCTGCCCTGCTTAGGCTTGTAGTTTCATATCGAAGGATCTGTCTTTTATGGAAAACAGCCTATAGCTGTCTGGGAGAAAGTGCTTGGTGGAATAGGATACTAATAGGAAGAGCCAAGCAAAGGGAGAACTGGTTGAGCTTAGATGAGGTACAACACAGATGGTCAATTAGGAAGTAGTAATGTTAGCTTTGGTCTTAGCTTTCTTTCCTTTGTGCAGTCATTGTGATGTGTGTGTGTGTGTGTGTGTGTCCTAAGGGATCTTGATTCTTCTAGGATCATGGTTCACGCTACCTCATAGACACATATATTGTGCATCAGAATGGGGAAACTGAACAATGAAGAATGCTGCAATCAGATCCAACCATGCACTGTCTCTAAATGATACTAGCCCGGATTTTGTATTTATCTGTCTGTAGTTAATAAGAAAAAGAGACATGAACCCTTGAAGACATAGAGGAAATTTTGTGCTTTGGTGACAACCCTCTCCTCCTTTTCTTCCATCCTATCTAATTGTTTCCTTCCAGTATCCTTTGTCTGGTTCTATGGATATTCCCCAACACTCTATTCTAAGCCTCTTTCTTTTGGCTCTACATCCTCTCTGTTGGTGATTTTATCAGTTCTCATGAGTTTATATTTTCTTCATGACACCTGGGTCTATCTTTATAGCTCTAGTCTCCATCTTCAATTTTATTACTGTATCACTAATTGACTATTAGAGACTTCAAAATGGATATCCCAGAAAAAATGTCAAACTAAACATCCCAAACAGAATTTATTAATTATCTTCCTCCCCAAGCATTACCTTCTCACACATTTACCTCTCTTCCAAACTCCAGTATTTCAGATAGATACCACTATTCTTCTCTTGTCCAATATTCATAACCTGAATATATCCTGGACTCCTCACTCTCTGTTATCCAACATATCTAATTAATTGTCAAATCTTGCTATTTTTATATCCATATCTCCCAATTTGAGTCATCTTAGTTCAGAACCTTGATCAGGTAGGATTCCCTGAATTCAGGAAAAGAGGTGTCCAATTTCTCCTAGAATATCTATAAACAATCAATGGAACATGGAAACAATAACTAATTGATCACTATGGGACCAATTTTTAGATAAGATATATGGTTGTTTGAGATATTCAATTATAAGAAAATTCTGACTGCATTTCTGCTCAACATAACCCAGGTACAAGTGGTCCAGTTTCCTAGCTATGCAGGGGTTGGTTCAAACAATGCAATAGTTTTCTTCATATTCCCACATTTAAATAAAATTTTCTCACAGGGAAGAATTACCAGTAGAAAGGGAACTAAACTATCTTCAAGAAATGAGTCATAAGATGGAGCCTACACTTAACCATTTGCTGTCCTAATCCATAATTATCCTCACAGAGATGTGGTAATGGTGAAATATTGCAGTCATAAGATGTAGTATATGAGAATTAAAGAGAGTCATTTTGACTAGATGAGGGCTCAGGAGGGGGAGCAATGTACAAAATAAGGGTAGGAAAGATATATTGAAATCATTTTGTGAGGGGCTTTTAAAAGTGAAATAGTGGATTTTATGTTTCATCATATCAGTGCTTAAGGAAAATCACGATGTGGAGGGTGGATTAGATTATTCTCCACCTCTCTCCCCAATTTTTCCTGAACTCCATTGCTCTAACTAGATTAGCTCAGGAGTAGGGACCAAACCAGCAACTAACCAGAAGAGGGGTCAAGGCTGAGAGCCTGGACCCCTGAGATTTGGGGGGGGGGGTTAGTCTGCCAGTCAAAAGAGATTCCTGCTACCCACTTTCCTCACCTAATACCTTCATCTCTCTCTTCTCTGAGTGATTCCAAATAAAGTGTTATTACTTAGATCAGATCTGCCTAGTTCCTGACACTAAGGGGGCTGAAGATCTGGGGAGAACAATACTTCTCCCCAAAAAGAAGGGCAAACTCAGAATCCTAGGGATCCAAATAACTAGATCCAAAGGAGTGATACTCTCCTCTGAGCAGAGGAGTAACTTCAAGTTTTGGGGGGAGGAGAAGTAGCAGTTGGTGTACTTGAAGAAGGTCCATCTTGTCTCTCAACTATAGCTGAGACCAAGAAGGGAAGCTGTGTGCCATTTCACTAAGCTCTTGCCTCTAGTTTTAACCTCCACCTCCCAGAACCACTCTCTGAGGAGACATACTTTGTCCCTCAGGGAGACAAAGCCAGATTACCTTTCCCAAGGGGAAGAGAGGGGAAGACCAAACTCTTCCCCTTCTCCATTCTCTTAATTAACTGTCTGTCTGTCTGTGTGTCTGTGTGTCTCTCCCTCTCTCCCTCTCTCCTCTCTCTCTCTCTCTCTCTCTCTCTCTCTCTCTCTCTCTCTCTCTCTCTCTCTCTCTGTATTTCTCTCTCTCTCTCTCTCTCTCTCTCTCTCTCTCTCTCTCTCTCTCTCTCTCTAATTATCTTGTATGTTTAATTAACTTGTTTACTTGTTTATGCTTGCACATGTACTGGTTGTCTTCCATGTTAGGATGTAAGCTCCTAGAGATTAGACATTTTTTCATTTTTTTATATTGGAATTCTCGGCACATAACAGCGTTTGCCACATAGTAAATGCTTAATAAATACTTGGTGATTGATTAGCTAGAAGCAAAACCTTCATGCTTAACACTAAAGAATACCATCGCATCTTCTTGAAGCACCAGTTTAAGCTGTCATTATCTGTTCTAGCAAACAAAAAGAGCCTATTGTTTTTCATAATATCTACTTGAGACAAAAATTGTTGAGAGTAGACATCTGACCAATCAAAACTAAGAGGTCGGCATTATCTGCAAAAGTAAAATGCAATCAAGGAAATTATGTAGTTGTATGTTGATGAAAGAATAGGCATTAAATATTTATTCTAATTACCTGCCAAGTACGTAACCTATACATGGTTAAGGCACAGAAGATAGAAATAACAGGTCTAAGCAGGTTAGTCATCCTAAATCCCATCATTGTCACGACATTTTCTATCACATTTTATCATTAACTACCTAAGCAGTAGCACTATCGCAGAGTCAATTTAAGCAGTAAAGTAGGTTCATTTGAGAAAGCTTATTATCTCCAAAAAGTCTCTGAAAATGGCACATTTTTATTATTCAGGTAAAATGTTTGGGAGAACCCTGAATGATTGTCCCTTTACTGAAAACAACAATGTCCAGTTCTACTTTATATAGCCCTGGCCTGATTTAGATGGTTGTTTTTGCTTTCCATCATTTGGTATAAAAAGAAACCTTCCATATTTACAGTGATAATAGTTTCTAAAGGCATTTATTTATTCATCTCTTCTATCTAATAAATCAGTTACATAATACTAAATTTGGACTCTTAATGGTGATTCTAGTCATTCTGTTTTATCCTTGAATAAATGAGAGAGTGGATAGTAATCTAGACGTAGAATCAAGAAAACTGGAATTCAAGTTCTATTTCTGCCAGAGTGGCTATGACACTGGAAAAGATGGTGTCAATTCACATTCGTAGAGGGAGTTTAAAATTCTAGAAATCCCTTATGCAAGTAAAATTACAGACCTAGACCTCTTCTTTCGTTAAAATAAATGCATTGTATTCACAGTATTTTAAAAAATGATTATACATTGTATTTAGAAATAAATTTTAATATTTATTTGAAGAATTGTGAAGCAATTTATATGATAAGGATTTTTATTTAGATCTGAATTGGTCTGAGAAATTTTATGAGAAAACTTTAAATTATGTTAATAATTTTTATCTTAACATGTTATCATTATTTCTGTTTCTCAGGCTGCCAAATGACCTTTAAATGAGGTTAAGATTTCATGTGAATATGTTCATGAAATCACTCTGCTCAGGTGATATTGGGCAGGGAAGTGAAACATTAAACCGCTAACTCTGTAGAACAGATGATGCTTTCTGTTGAATGTACGAATATTCATTATTGAAAGGTGTGTGTCCAAAGTTCAGATATTCATATAAATCAAGTTTTAGCTTTGGGGGTTTTCCTACACTAATCTCTACTAGGCCACGCTTTCTCAATGCCATTATGATCTTTCCTTTGCCCCAAATTTGAAAATAGGCTTTTCATAAATTAGGGTGGTGGAGCTGCATCCAGGAACTGACGCTTTTTTGTTCTCCTAAAGGATGGTCCTTTTGAACTCGGATTTCCTCCTTTTGTATTTCAAATGAATGACATGGTTCATATCTCAGAATTAGTTTATTTTTTACTCGTTTTTCATTTATGCAAACCTAAAATATTTTGCATTTTAGGGAACAGGACTAAGTATTTACACTCTGCTAAGCATTTTACAAATATAATGTTATTTGATCCTCACCAAAAAAAAAAACCCTAAGATGAATATTATTATTAGTCCTAGTTTACATTTGAGGAAATTGAAATAGAGTTAAGTGACTTACCTAGGGTCAAAAAGCTAGTTAAGTGTCACAGACCGAATCTGAACTTTAGTCTTCCTGACTCCATGACCAATTCATTGCTCTATCGGTTGAGTTACTTAGCTGCTCACTGCTTATTTACGTTCCAAGATAAGCTGTTTCTGAGATGAGTTCCCTGATTGCTTCGTCTTCTGAAAAAATATTTAGATACTTCATGGCATAGACGAAAAGCAACTGGCTTGGAGTTAGGAAACTACAGGGTCTAATTCTCTATTTTACGCCTTCTAACTCTACTATTATGGGAAAGTCGTGTAACTTTTCTTTTAGAGCCTGTTTTCTTATTGCAAATGTCAGAAGGAAAATATATAAAAATATTTTGCAAACCTTAAATATATATATATATATAAATATCAAATATTTGTATTACACCAGACCAGATATTTATTTTGTTTTATACTTGTATGTCTCTGTGGGAGTATCTTATAAAATAATTGTTTTCATGGTTCCAAACTAATTATAGTAGTTATTCACAACTTCTGAACCACTGATATATTTTCCTTTTAAGGATTTACCATATTTATTGTAATGTGAAATGTACTTTTAAAATGTCCAACTATCAGAGAATGCAGTAATTAGGTGATTTTGATGAAATATGGTTTTATTTTCATTAGGCTTTTTAAATGAAAATGATTTTTTGTAGTCTAGCACATAGTGAATAGCACTACTCCCTTGGGTTTCTTTTCAAAATCCTCACATATGAATTTTTTAAAGATTCATTTAATAAAGGAGGAAGAAGTTACTTAGAACATAGAGAAATAAAAGGACAAAAAGAGATAGAAAATTGAATATATTTTCATGTAAAGGTATAAAATAATAGGTATTTGTGGCACTAAAAATAGTCTTTTGCCAGAAACATCCTCAAGGAAAATGTAACAGAGACTGAAAGAGGACCAAGGCTATGGATCAGGGAAAGATGAAATTCCAAGCACATACTTTGTGCAGAAGGCAAGGACAGGTGCCAACTGGTAACTCTGTCACTCTACAAAGTTCTGGGTCAAAGATACAGAGTGAACTACAGAGAAGACATGTCTTGGAGCAGTTGCTCAAGTTAAACAGTGGGTTGTATGTCTTAAGCTATATATAAAGTGAGAACAAAATTTAGAAACAACCAGAACAGAGTCAACTTCAGCCTCCAGTCCAGTCTAAAGCCTATGTAAGGTATTCTAGACTAAAGGGAAACCTTAGTTCTGTCATTTTTTAACTAACAATTCTTCCTCTGGCCTATAGTGACTTGAGTCTAAACACATTTAACTGTAGCTATAATCAGAAGCCAGCTGATAGGTATGTTGCTGAAATCCAAAACCAAGTTAGGAACTTGCAGAGCACAAACTGGAAGGGCAGAGATCAGACTTTGTCCTGTGGAAGGGGAAACTAAAGCAAATTCTGGACTTTCTGCCACTGAGTTGGAATCAACAGCAGTTGGAGTATTAAAGAGAAGATACTGACAAGACTGACAGTTAGCAGGGGAAGGGAAAACTGGGAGTGGAAATTGGTCTTATGACTAGCACTTCCTTACTGGCCCTGGAACTAGAAAGAGCCTCTCTCCCTGTCTCTGGATAGAAGTGCCTCTATTCCTAAATTTCCCAACTGTGTGCTCTACCTGGATCCCTGTGATCATGTTCATCAGACAAAAGACTTAAGGGAAGCAGTTTGGACTGTAAGGCTGGTCTTTAGGGGAGTCAGACTGAAGAGACAGGCCCAACCAGCTCTGAAGATCAGAACTTTTCTTTTTGCTTGCTGTCTACTGCTAAGGCTTTAAACTTAAGAAAACTAGCACAGATTAGTATAGACAGGAATGAAAGAAACCCTCCACCAGCTTATGAGGCCTGGCCTCAACTCAAAAGCTGAAAGAGACTCAAACTTCATCTAGGGACATCCCTCTTCCCTCTTCCCTAACACCTCCCCAATCCAAACTTGCTATTAAAATTTATCTTTATTTGAATGTCGCTGTCAAATAAGAGGACTAACATTTCAGGGGATATAGAGGGAGCTGAACCTCAAGACAGCCATTCAACTATAAATGGTCCTTATTGGAACCCTGCTGGGTGACCTTGGTCTGGGGAGGCTTGTCCCTCAGGAGGGTCCATGCTTACCAGCTCTGGGGTATCTGCAACATCAATTTATAGAGAAGACATCCCCTCAGGCTATCATAAGTGGCTCATTTCTCAGGAACCCCATTTTTCAAAAATAGCCTCTTGGCAGGGAGCATCTTATTCCTTTTATCTCACCGACAGTCATATTCCCTCTCTCCCTTCAACTCCTCATTTCCCTGTTATAAAATCTTCAGTATTCCCTGTTCTTCATATCCCACCCATTTCCCCCTATACTTATTACAGTCCTAAATTGGATAGTTTGGGGAGCATTTAAAACTTGCAGATCCCCCAGATTGAACTATCCCTGAGATCTTTGAATAGCAAAATATCCAAATCCTCATGAAAGCAGCAGAAAAACCCAAAAGGACACAAGCTTATCTTAAACACTTCCCCCCATAGTATACAAACTCTGACCCTGACATCAAATTCAAAGTTAGGAAGTAGACTGGAAAAATGAGCAAACAAACAAAAAGATTCCCTATAAAGAACTAATATGGTGTTAGAAATAATACAAAAGAAGAGAATGACTCTAAAATATTAAAAAAACAAAGTCTCAAAGAAAATAACAGTTTAAGCACAAATTCAGGATGAATTTCTGAAAGGGATAAAGTCTTTGATAAACCCAATAGATCACAGTTACTGGGAGAAGGGCTCATTATTTGACAAACATTTCTGTGAAAAATGGAGATTAGTGTCATAAATTAGTTCAGCTATTCACATCTTATACCAATGGAAGTTCCAAGTGGATATATAACTTTATTATAAAAAAATCACATGAAAATAAATTACTTATTGGTTTTAAATTATTTATTTTGTTCCTTATATTGCCTTAACCTTTTGGCTTTTATTTTGATTGAGAAAATTGAGAGCAATATGATATTTGATTTTTCTACTATGTATCCTAGGCTAGATGTTGATATTATCTTCCAATGTCCTCCCCCAGGTCATCAAATTTTTCTCAACTTGCTTCTACAATGAAGGTATTTGATGCCTATCCTTAGAATCATCCTATTTCAAGTCCTAAACTACTCTTACAAATACTTTGGGGAATGCCTTCTTTCCTGGTGTTCATAAAATATAATAATTTTGAATTATTCTGTTTTGATAGAGTATTTGGAAATTTCCTTCTCGGAATTTTCATCTCCTTTTTTACAATAATTTGAAATTTTATTGTTGTTTTTATTATCTATTTTATTATAAAGCTACACTTTTGCAAATTTGTGTTTTGAGTGAATTGTCAATGCCTTTAGCTTCTTTGATATTAACTTCTTATTTTCTGTTTTATGTCATCTAATCTAAGTCTGCAAATAAATTATTTCTTGTAATTAGCCTGCATTGATCTATATCATGTGTAACTTGGTGCAAAGTATAGGATTAACCAAAAGCAATGTGAGGTATTTGCTTATAACTGGCATAATGCCTTTCCAATTTTGTTATGATAAAATGGCAAAGAATAACAAAAGTGTGTCAATTCTTCAGTCCAAGGACTGCAGAGTCCTTTATTGTACATTTGTGGTTTGCCAATTTAATTTTATGTCATTTGTATTAAAGCATTTTCAGCAGGTAGGGTATTTCTGATTTGTTTGGACACATTTAGCCTTCTTGTGGTACTAGAAAGTGAAGGAATGTCATTTCCCTTTTTATATCCCATGTCAAAGTGATTATTATAACTCTTCTGGGGAGGGCCAACATTCAATCACAGGCTGCTCTGGCTGCCTTGTGAATTCATAAAGGAAACCTTATCCCAATAGTTAGGGTGTTTGCCCATTAGTGGTATCCCTACAGTCCTAAAGCCTACTGTTCCAGTACTTTTACCAGTTCTTTACAACTTTTACACTGCTTCCAGGGCAACTTTGCTTCCCTTCTGGATATTACTCAGAATGAGATTTCCTTATATTTTGCTCTTATCCTCATTTCCTAACATGAACCATAGTGCGATTTGTGAATACTGTTATGATTATTATCCTCAATGTTATTGTTATATTTATATATATATATACATATATATATATATATAATTTTCTTTTCATGTCCTGAGAGATTTGAGAGTTATGTTATATTGTGATCTACATACATGGAGAGACTATTCACACTGAATAGGCCATGGGAATATTAAAATATAACACTGTATATTCCCTCCTAATGTAGCCTTTCCATAGTTTAAAATAAAATGTTTATGCTGGTCCCTACAAATATATACCTAAATGTTTATAGCCAGAATTGATGATCCAGAAAGGTGTTATTTTTTCTTTTAAAAAATAGTTGCTCTTCTTGTCAATCAAAATCCAAGCTCTTTTTCCAAGCACTTTTCTCCAAATTTATCTTGAATCATTACACAAATGTAAATTGCAGTGAAATCTCTCTTAGACAGTTTAAAATAAAGTGTGTCAGTTTAACATCTCTAAAAATTTACTCTAAAATAAGCAATAAATAACAATCTCTCCGGCAAAGATCATGGGAATTATAAGAGATATTAGAGAGATAACATGCAAATCAAAAAACACAAAGCAAGGTATATGTAGGATAAATGGAAATAATTAACAGAGGGAGAACACTAGAAATAATAGGGTTTGGGGAAGCCTTCCAGTAGAAAAAAACTGAGATTTTTTTTAGTTGGGTTTTAAAAGAAGCCAGAGTAGTTAGTAAGCAGAGATCAGAAGGGTGAACATTCTGGTTATGGGAGACAGCCAGAGAAAATCCCTGAAATGAAACTATCTGAAGATAAAAGATGGGATACCTTGCTCATGGAGACTAATATCACTGAATAGAAGAATATATGGTGGGGAACAAGGTACAAGAAGACTGGAAAGGGAGCTAAGGGCATTGGATGCCAAACTGAATCTTTTGTATTTCATCCTTTAGGCAGTAGGGAACCAGTAGAATTTATCAAGTCAAGGGGTAACAATAGAACTTCTACACTTAAAAAATCACTTCAGAAGTTGAATAAAGGATAGAATGGAGTGAGATGAGACTTTAGGTAGACAGACTCATTAATAGCCTATTGAAAGTCTAGGCATGAGATGAGGATGTTCTGTACCCTCGTAGTGGCAGTGTCAGAGGAGAAATGGAGGTGTGTTTGAGGCATGTTGCAAAGGTAAGATTGTCAGGTGTTGGCAAGAGATTGGATATGGGAGTGAAATATAGTGAAGATTCAAGGACAATTTCTTGCTTTTGAGCCTGAGTGCCTGGAAGGATGGTGCTGCTTTCAACAATAATCACAAAATTAGAAGGAGTGAAGATGAGATAGAAGAAGACAATGAGTTTTGCTTGGGGCAAATTGAGTTTATGAGCAAAAAAATAATTCAGTGAGCATTAGTCAACCAGACTTTTGTTTATTTTTTAACTAGTTGTCCTATATATAGCCTTCCTCTCCTGGACAGAGAAATCAAGTTTAAAGATATTCAGCTGATGACAGTTAGAGTTTACTGAAGTTTGAAGTTGAGAATTTAGTTAGACCAGTACATGAAGAAATTTTCTGGAGATAGCTTTCTAAAAAAACCTAATTCATTAACTTCTAAAAGAGCAAGGATAGGGAGAGGCGGAGTCAAGATGGCGGCTTAGGAGCAGCAATAGTTCAGACCTCTGAAAACCTTTCCTTATCGATCACAAACTAAATGCTCCTAGGGGACTGAAAACCAAACCTAACAACAAGACAGAGCCAAAGAACCCTCCTGCTAGACTCAATTCAAAAGGTATGCCCCCCAAAAGCCAGAATCTGAGAACACTTGGGTTTAGGGGGAAGGCAGAGAGAATGTCCCAGGACCCCCTCCCCACCCCCCACAGAGTGCTAAGCCTCTAGCGGCAGCAGGAACCTCTGGGCAGGCAAAGGTGCTGGTCTGGAGGGTGTACTTTGCAGGCAGAGCTGTGCCAGGCTCAAATCATCGAACACACATGGCGGGGAAGCAGCTGGAGAGGGAGCGAAGATCTGGCAGCCTAGTCAGAATGACTGAGACTCTCCGTATTGCTCCAGCCTTTCAGAAGGTTTTGGCCTCAGAGCACATCCAGCCCAACCCAGCTGAACTTAATCCCATCAAAAGTCTTCAGAGCTCAGGGAAGTCCAAGCTCCAATACCCCTCCCTCACTGACTGCTGGGCATTAATCCAATCAAAAACCTCCAGAGGACAGGGAAGCTCAAACTCCAACACTCCTCCCCCAGAGACTCCACTGAGAGATCTGACAAAGCTCCAAGAGGGGAGACTGACAGAAAGCCCCAAAACC
This sequence comes from Monodelphis domestica, assembly GCF_027887165.1. NCBI lineage: Eukaryota > Metazoa > Chordata > Mammalia > Didelphimorphia > Didelphidae > Monodelphis > Monodelphis domestica. The sequence continues at coordinate 250,638,635 of NC_077234.1, forward strand.
AAAAAAAAATGAGAGGAGCAAGAGCACAGACAAATATGGGGAGCAAAGAAGGGGTAATATGAACAAACAACAGAAAAAGAAGAAAGAAATTACAATTGACAGCTTCTGCACAGGCAATGAACCAAGAACAAATGGAACACAGGAGGAGACAAGCAACAAAACAGAAATCCCAGGGAATTGGACACAGGCTTTGCAAGAACTCAAAATGCAATTCAAAACACCATTAAGAGAGGCTGAAGACAATTGGGACAAGAATTAAAAAACTAAGATAAATCACCTGGATACAGAAAAAGTGTCTTGAAAGCCAAAATCAACCAGATGGAAAATGAGGCAAAGAACATGAAAGATGAGGCAAAGAAGATAAAAGATGAGGCAAAGGGGATGAGAGATGAGGTAAAGAGAACGAAAGATGACCTTCAAAGAAAATCAGACCAGAAGGAGAAGGATGACCAAAAAACCAGGGATGAAATCCAGTCTATAAGAACCAGAATACAACAACTAGAATTAAGTGACCTCACAAGGTAGCAGGACACTATAAAACAAAAACAAAAGAATGAAAAATTGAGGAAAATATTAAGCATCTCATTAACAAAACAGTGGATTTAGAAAATCATTCAAGAAGAGACAATTTAAGAATCATTGGTCTACCAGAAGACCATGACAAAAGAAAAAGCCTGGACATCATACTACAGGAAATTATTCAAGAAAACTGTCCCGATATCCTAGAACAAGAGGGAAAAGTGGAGATTGAAAGAATCCACAGATCACCTCCTGTACTTAATCCCCAACTGACAACACCCAGGAATGTTATAGCCAAATTCAAGAACTATCAGACCAAAGAAAAGATATTACAAGCTGCCAAGAAGTCATTCAGATACCACAGAAGCACAGTGAGGATAACACAGAATCTGGCTGCATCCACACTAAAGGAATGAAAGGCATGGAATATGATATTCCTGAAAGCAAGGGAACTAGGTCTACAGCCATGAATCAACTACCCAGAAAAAACTGAATATATTCTTACAGGGGAAAGTATGATCATTAAACAAAATAGAAGAATTCCAAGAATTTGTAAAGAAAACCCTAGAGCTGAACAGAACATTTGATGCCCAAGCACAGAACTCAAGAGAATCATCAAAAGGTAATTTTATAAAAGGAAAAAAAAAAAACAAAAGAATAAACTTTCTTTAAAGAGACTCAATAAGTGATAATAATATGTATCCCTAAAAGAAAAGAGGTCATTAGTAACTCTTAAAAATTGTTATTTTCAACTGGGCAGCTAGAAGCATTACACTTAGAGGGAATAGTGACAAACTGTATAGGATGAAATAACAAGACATAAATCGGTATATAGATATATGTATGCATAAATGCATATACATGTGTATATATACATATATATGTATATATATACAACTAGACCTAAAAAAGAGGTTAATACTAAAAGAAATGGGAAAAGAAACAAAAGGGGATGAATTTATATGTCACAAAGAAGCTCATAGCAGGAGGGGGGAGAACATCAATACACTGGAAGCTTAAAGAGGTTGGAGATAGGAAATACTCAACTATTACGTGCATTGAAATTGACCCAAATAGGGAAGAACAATCCAATCCATTGGGACAGAGAATAGATTTGTGCCTTATAGGGGACTAGAAGGGTAACAAACAGACTGGTGGGGAGGGAAGCAGTACAAGGGAGAGAGGGTGGGGTTAGTTTTAGAAAGACTGCAAGGCAAATACAGAGGGAATAAGAAGGGAGAGGTGGTATGGGAAGTAAAACAATGGTGGGAACTAGGGGGATTGACTAAAAACAAACATTGGTGTAGAAGGAAATAGTGAAAGAAGAAAAGGCAGGACCAGGAGGAAAAATCAAAATGCTGGGAAATACACAGTTAGTAATTATAACTCTCAATATGAATAGAATGAACTCACCCATAAAACACAAGTGAATAGTAGAGTGGATTAGAATCCCAAACCCTACCATATGCTGTGTACAAGAAACACACATGAGGAAGGTAGATACGCATAGGGTCAAAATAAGAGGATGGAGCCAAATCTATTGGGCATCAACTGATAAAAAGAAGGCATGAGTCATAATCATGATATCTGACAAAGGCAAAGTAAAAATAAATCTAGTTAAAAGAGATAGGGAAGGTAATTACATCCTGATAAAAGGCAGTATAGACAATGAGGAAATATCAGTACTCAACATGTATGCACCAAATGGCATAGAATCCAAATTTCTAAAAAAGAAACTAGTGGAGCTCAAGGATGAAATAGATAGAAAAACTATACTAGTGGGAGACCTTAACCTTCCTCTATCTGAACTAGATAAATCAAACCAAAAAATAAATAAGAAAGAGGTAAGAGAAGTGAATGAAATCTGAGAAAAATTAGAGTTAGTAGATATGTGGAGAAAAATAAATAGGGACTAAAAAGAATACACCTTCTTTTCAGCAGCACATGGTATATTAAAAAAAATGACCATGTATTAGGAAATAAAAATATTGTGAACAAGTGCAAAAGAGCAGAAATAATAAATGCAACCTTCTCAGATCCCAATTCAATGAAAATAATAATCAGTAAGGGTACATGGAGAGGTAAATAAAAAATTATTTGGAAATTAAACAATACGATTTTCCAAAACTGGTTCGTTAAAGAACAGATCATAGAAACAATAATTTCATTGAACAAAATGACAATGATGAGACATCCTTTCAAAACCTATTGGATGCAGTCAAAGCAGTACTCAGGGGGAAATTTATATCCTTGAGTTCATATATAAACAAATTAAGAAGGGCAGAGGTCAATGAATTGGGCATGCAAATTAAAAAACTAGAAAGAAAACAAATTAAAAATCCTCAGATAAAGACTAAATTAGAGATCCTAAAAATCAAAAGAGAAATTAATAAAATTGAAAGTCAAAGAACTATTGATTTAATAAATAAGACTAGAAGCTGGTACTTTGAAAAAACAAATAAAATAGACAAAATACTGGTCAGTCTAATTAAAAAAAGGAAAGAAGTAAACCAAATTGACAGTAGCCAAGATGAAAAGGGAGACCTCACCTCTAATGAAGAGGATATTAAGGCAATCATTAAAAACTATTATGCCCAATTATATGGCAACAAATATGGCAATCTAGGTGATATGGATGAATACTTACAAAAATATAAATTGCCTAGATTAAAAGAAGAAGAAATAAATTACCTAAACAACCCCATTTCAGAAAAAGAAATTGAACAAGCCCTCAAAGAACTCCCTAAGAAAAAATCCCCAGGTCCAGATGGATTCACAAATGAATTCTATCAAACATTCAAAGAACAACTAATCCCAATATTATACAAACTATTTGACAGAATAAGCCAAGAAGGAGTTCTACCAAATTCATTTTATGACACAAATATGGTACTGATCCCAAAGCCAAGCAGGTCAAAAACAGAGAAAGAATACTACAGACCAATCTCCTTAATGAATACAGATTCAAAAATCTTAAACAGGATACTAGCAAAAAGACTTTGCAGGTTAACACAAGGGTTATTCATTATGACAAGGTAGGACTCATACGAGGAATGCAAGGATGGTTCAATATTGGGAAAAGCATCCACACAATTGACCATATTAACAAGCAAACTGACAAAAATCACATGATTATCTCAATAGATGAAGAAAAAGCCTTTCATAAAATACAACACCCATCCTATTGAAAACACTAAAAAGCATAGGAATAGAAGAGCCTTTCCTAAAAATAATAAACAGTATCTATCTAAAACCATCATCAAATATCATCAGCAATGGGGATAAGTCTTCCCAATGAGATCAGGAGTGAAACAAGGATGCCCATTATCACCTCTATTATTTAGCATTGTACTAGAAACACTAGCAGTAACAATTAGAGAATAAAAAGAAATTGAAGGTATTAAAATAGGTAATGAGGAGACCAAGCTATCACTCTTTGCAGTTGATATTATGTTCTACTCAAAGAATCCCAGAGAATCAACCAAAACACTAGCCGAAATAATCAACAACTTTAGCAAAGTCGCAGGATACAAAATAAACCCACATAAATCATCAATATTTCTAGATATCTCCAATCCATTTCAGCAGCAAGAATTAGAAAGAGAAATTCCATTTAAAATCATGCTAGACAATATAAAATACTTAGGAATCTATCTGCCAAGACAAACACAGGAGCTATATGAACACAACTTCAAAATACTCTCCACACAATTAAAACTAAATCTAGACAATTGGAGAAACATTGATTGCTCATGGGTGGGACAAGCTAACATAATAAAAATGACAATCCTACCCAAAATCAATTTACTTATTTAGTGCCATACCCATTGAACTACCAAAAAACTTCTTTACTGAATTAGAAAAAAATATAACAAAGTTCATTTGGAAGAACAAAAGATCAAGGATATCCAGGGAAATCATGAAAAAAAATGCAAAGGAAGGAGGACTTGCAGTCTCAGATCTCAAACTATACTATAAAGCAGTGGTTATGAAAACAATTTGGTACTGGCTAAGAGACAGAAAAGAGGATCAGTGGAATAGATTTGGGGTGAATGACCTCAGCAAGACAGTCTATGATAAGCCCAAAGATCCCAGTTTGGGGGACCAAAACCCACTATTTGATAAAAACTGCTAGGAAAATTGGAAGATTGGGAGATATTAGGTTTGGGTCAATATCTCATACCCTATACCAAATAAACTCAGAATGGGTGAATAACCTGAATATAAAGAAGGAAACTGTGAGGAAATTAGGGGAACACAGAATAGTATACTTGTCATATCTATGGGAAAGGAAAGACTTTAAAACCAAGCAAGAGCTAGAAAAAAAATCACAAAATGTAAAATCAATAATTTTGATTACATTAAATTAAAATGTTTTTGTACAAACAAAACTAATGCATCCAAAATTATAAGGGAAGCTACAAATTAGGAAATAATCTTCATTACAAAAACCTCTGACAAAGGTCTAATTACTCAAATTTATAAAGAGCTAAACCAATTGTACAAAAAATCAAGCCATTCTCCAATTGATAAATGGTCAAGAGACATGAATAGGCAATTTTTTTAAACCCTTACCTTCCATCTTGGAGTCAATACAATGTATTGGCTCCAAGGCAGAAGAGTGGTAAGGGCTAGGCAATGGGGGTCAAGTGACTTGCCTAGGGTCACACAGCTGGGAAGTGTCTGAGGCCAGATTTGAACCTAGAACCTCCCATCTCTAGGCCTGGCTCTCAATTCACTGAGCCACCCAGCTGCCCCCTTCCTTGTGAATAGGCAATTTTCAGTTAAAGAAATCAAAACTATTAAAAAGCACATGAAGAAGTGTTCTAAATCTCTGATAATCAGAGAGATGCAAATGAAAACAACTCTGAGGTATCACCTCACACCTAGCAGATTGTTCAACATGACAGCAAAGGAAAGTAATGAATGCTGGAGGGGATGCGGCAAAGTAGGCACATTAATGCATTGCTGGTGGAGCTGTGAATTGATCCAACTATTCTGGAGGGAAATTTAGAGCCCAAAGGGCACTAAAAAACTGTCTGCCCTTTGAGCCAGCCATAGCACTGCTGGGTTTGTACCCCAAAGAGATAATAAGGAAAAAGACTTGTACAAGAATATTCGTAGCTGCGTTTTTTGTGGTGGCAAAAAATTGGAAAACGAGGGGATGCCCATCAATTGGGGAATGGCTGAAAACTTTGTGGAATCTGTTGGTGATGGAATACTATTGTGCTCAAAGAAATAATAAAGTGGAGCAGTTCCATGGAGACTGGAACAACCTCCAGGAAGTGATGCAGAGCGAAAGGAGCAGAACCAGGAAAACATTGTACACAGAGACTGATACATTGTAGCACAATTGAATGTAACTGACTTCTCCATTAGTGGCAATGCAATGATCCTGAACAACTCGGAGGAATCTACTAGAAAAACCACTATCCACATCCAGAGGAAACACTGTGGGAGTAAAAACACTGAAGAAAAACAACTGCTTGAATACATGAATCAAAGGGATATGGTTGGAGATGTAGACTAAAAGAACATCCTAGTGCAAACATCAACAACATAGAAATAGGTTCTGATCAAGGACACAAGTAATTCCCAGTGAAATTGGGCATTGGCTGTGGGAAGGGCGGGTGAAGGGGAGGGAGGGAAACAATGTGATTATTGTAACCAGGGAATAATGTTCTAAATTGACTAAATAAACTAATTCAAATGGAAAAATATATACATAAAAGAGCAAGGATAGGAAAAGGGAAAAAATAGATTTGAATAGGCGATCTCTCATTAGATTGTAAGTTTTTTGAGGACAAGAACTCTCTTTTTTACCTCTTTTTGTATTCCCAGTGCTTAGCACAATGCTTGACATATAGCAAACACTTTTTAAAAACCCTTACCTTCTTATAAGTGACACTGGTTCTAAGGCAGAAGAGTGGTAAGGGCTAGACAATTGGAATTAGGTGACTTGCCCAAGGTCACAAAGCTGGGAAGTGTCTGAGGCCAGATTTGGACCTAGGTTCTCCCTGCTCCAGGCCTTGCTATTTATCCCCTGAGCCAACTAGATGCTCTAGTAGAGACAGAAATGTTTGTGTGATTGGTTGAATTGATTAATTTTTTAAAGTTATACTAATATAATTTGGATGCATTGTATAAGTACATGCTAAGTACACAATGGATCTTCTTGATCTCACACATATTTTATAGACACCAAAGTTTCCAGTAGTTTTGTGTTCGCAGTTCTGTATTCTCTTCACATTTTTTGCTCTACAGAATAGCTAACTGCAAAATATGCCAATACATTTTCCTAGTACCATTTCAAATTACTTTTATATGATCAGTGTATGATGAACTATGTGAGTTTCATTTAATTTTTAGATATTATTCTGACCTTAAACTGACTTTCAAATTCTCACTTTTTGTTAGAATAAAATATTCCGTTGGCCTGTAAGACCACTTTCTCCATTATTTCTTTCCTGACTACTTTAGATCAGACTAATATATATATATATATTCTGATGGCATGCAGATTTACTGTTTCACATTTTTTTCTGATTCCCTTAGTTGTTAATACTCTCTCCTTACATTTCCTTACCGATCGATGTTCATGCTGTGTCTTCCAAGGTGATTTTTAAGTTCCTTTTTTTTTTTAAACCTTTACTTAGAATCAATGCTGTGTATTAGTTCCAAATGGTTCCAAAGCAGATGAATGCTAGGAGATGTCTAAGACCAGATTTGAACCCAGGAATTCCTGTCTCTCCATTAAAAAAATATATATATTTTTTCTTTATATCTTTTTTTTCTTTTTCTTTAACATCTAAAGGGAGTCTAGGGTTGCAATTTGAATTGCACTTCCATTTTAAAGTCAAGAAGACTTTGATTCAAATCTTCACTTTGATGCCTTGTAATTCTGGAAAATTATTCCAGGTACCTCCTTAAGGTTTATCAAATGACAAAGTTTTATATTCTTCCCTTATTTATGCAACTCTTATTTATATATCACTTATTTTTTTTCACATGATATGCATATAATACAAAGATTTTTGAATCCCTTTAGTACTTGCCCGTGTCATACATTTAATATATACTATTTAATTCAATTATTCCCCTTTAATTTATGCATGCCATTTCTCCAGTTAAATTTCAAAGTCAATATTCCAACCTGAATGACCAGGGAAATGTAATTTCATTGATTGGACCTCTTTTCTCTCATCTGTAAAATTAAGGTATTTTCCAGTTCTAAATAAGGATATTTGCTGTGTCTTGATCCTTATTTTATGTTTAATACTTAGCATAGTTTCTTGCATGTAGGAGGATTTCTTCAAAACTCCTTATTGATTCCAGGAATACCAGGATCATTTTGCTTCCTACCCTCCCTTCCCAAATTACTTTACACTTACGTTGTACAAACTTTTCACACATACATTGTCTTTCTTGATAGAATGAAAGGTCCTTGAAGATAGGGATGGTGGCATCTTTATTTTCAAATTCCTAGCACTTAGCATAGAGCCTGGTATATGGTTGGCATTAAAAAATGCTTATTGATAGAGTAAAGAATTTTCATTCATATAGCACTTGGTGAATATGAAGAAGTTTATTTCATAATTCTGATAATACTTTTGGTAGGTCATGTACATGGCCCAAAACAGGACACAAGATCATAATCCATCAGTACGTGACAATTCCATATTCTTTTCCATGACCTCCCATACATTTGCCGTAGAAGATTCATTAAACATGATTGAAGGCATCCCTATTTTCTCCTGAGGTGGGGAAGGTACTAGTGGAGCAGGAGGGCTATCTACCTCATTCGTGTCATCTCTCATTCTTGCTACATGACTGGCTCTTGTTTTCTTTCTTATATAACTTTTTGATCTATTCAAAGTTCCTCATGGGCTACATGCTGCAACCTTCTCACTTCCACTACATGACTTTCCATTGTCCTCTACATAATATCTATTTTCAATTCTTAAAGGAAATTTGAGTCATATTTTCCTGCCATAAAGCATAATGCCAATATTTAAAAGAAAGAAGAACGCTTCCATGAGCAGTTTGGAACCAGGAAAAATCTTCATGATTTCCCAAAGGCATTCAGCCCAACTCTCTGCCTTTTGTTCATCTCCAGGTCCCCTCTTTTGTTCTGGACCTCAGAACCACAAAAGAGGGGGGGGTTCAGAATTTCTGTATAATGGAAGTATGCACTGATTTTCCCTACATAAAGCACTTTACAGATACTATCTTACTAAACTCTTAAACAATGTCATCAGATAGCTACTACTAGTATTAGCTAGTACTAGTAGCTTTTATCTCATGGTTTCCAGAGGTTTGGTGATCTCCAGACTGATAGCAGAATGGGAAATGGTGATCCCATTAAAGGTGCCACCATGCCTCCAAACATCATAGAAGTTATCATGAGTAAAGTACAAACACAAGGGGAACCATTTTGATGATAAGATTTTATACTACAAGAATTACAGGAACCCCAGAAAATTACAAATTTTCTCTAATTAAATTTATGGCAATGATCTGTCCAGCTTTACTTGAAAAAAAAAAGAAAACAAAAAACCCGTAAGTGGTCATTAAGGTGAGGACATTTCAAAAAGAGACCATGTGATATATGTATTGGCTGGGTAGGTAAGTTATAACTAAATGTGCCCCACCAGGAGACATGAATAGATATTTCTGTAATCTTAACTGCTCTTCTTCCACAAAGACTTTAATTTTTTTACAGGGATGGGAGCATGAGAAGAGGTCACAAGACTGGCTTTTCTATCATCCTTTGAGAAAGAGGGTCCAAGAACAGCATCATAGTGTCTGTCCTGCTAAATATTGCTAGCCTAGGCGTATGATTTTCAGATCCAAGCTACTTTTCCTTGTCATTCTCCCTTGAGGAGTATAAGAAGCCACTAGTTACTTGGATTAATTAGAGATTCTTGGTAAGTAGAAATAATTGATTGATTAGAAAGATGATTTTTGAAAGAGCTGAGCTTTAATTCAGAAGGAAGAATCCTCAAGAGGGTGATGGGAAAAGGAATTTCCCAGAGGCTTTTGGGAAGGACAGTTGGTTAATGGTTCACTCCTTGGATTTTCCTTATTGAGGAAAGGTGTCCAGGGAGCTGGCTCTGAGCATCTGGGAAGAGATGAAGAATATCTAGTTTGAAAAATGTCTCTAAAACTCCTGAGCTGAACAGAAGAGTAGCTGTGTAGTTCTTTGGAATTTCCACCAGGGGGCACAAAGAGCAACTTGGAGGAGAAGACAGTTTGTGAAACAGCTGTCAGATAAGATCTTGGGCTGGAGAGAGCAGAGGCTGGATTTCTAAATTATATTTCAGAAGATAATTAAATAGATTAGTTTAGTAAGCTAGTTATTACATATTTTAGATAGATTAAGGAGTTCCGTGTCAGCCTGGTTTCAGGCAGAAGACGCTCCTTGCGGAGTTTTAGTTGGGTTTGGGGGGTTTCATTAGAAGTTTTAGATTAGTGAATATCTCCTACTCAAATCTATTTCCCCCTTTCCCCATCCTTGCTCCTTTAGGAGTTAAAGAATTCGCTCTTTTATCTCCAGAAAATCTCTTCATGTATTGGTCCAACCAAATTCTCAACTGTCATCAACTGAATATCTTTATGCTGGATAACTATTGATACCAATAACTAATCAATACCAGGGTTTGGGCTCCCCAGAACAGGAGGAAGGGCACTAATAGTATAATTACAGGTTAAACCTATAGCCTTGACTCCACCCAAAATGCTAATGATGCCAAAGAGAATCGTAATGAACATTAAATCGACTCATTCATCCTATCCTCTCCCAAACTCTCAGAACAGCTCCAGCCCTCCCACAAGCAAGAGGCATTCAGGGATTATTCTCTCCACCAATTAAGAGTCATGATTGAGTAGCAGCTCCCCAAATGCCTAAGAATTCAAACCCAGACCAAAATAGCCGTGACTACATGTCCCAGAATTATTTGTCATGCCCCAGGTGCTTTTTGGATAAGTCTTTTGGTTGTTTTATGTCTTTGTTCTTCAGGATATTATATCATTTTTAAAAGGTTGACTTTCTAAAGCTAGGACAAAGCGTTTACTAAAAACACCTGTTGGAGATACGCCAAATCTTCCTTCTTGCTTATGCTTTCCATTTTTCTAACGTTCCTTTTATTTCAGTGGTGAAATAGTTGGAAGAATACAACAAAATGCTGATCCATTGGTTTTAAGAAGTGTGAAAAAATCACATGAGACCTTTTCCCTGGGGATGGAGAATGCCTGCGTATTCGCTGGCCTCGCCTGCTCTTCTTCCTCTTTGCTTTGGGGTAGCAGTTATACTTAGTGTATGCCAGCAGAATGAGTGTGGGTTGGCTTGGTCTCCAGATAGTTTCGAAATGTGAATTTGTGTTTAACATCTAGTGGCTAATTAGACAAAAATAAAGCAAAATTTCCAAGTAATAGTTGTATTTTCCAGCTAAAGGAGGAAAGTGGAAATGAGAACTTAATATATGAGTTTTCTAAATTACTTTGAATCTCCCCCAATTGAGTCAGTAGTACTTTCCTTCCTTCTTGTTGTGTGGTGGTGCCACCTGCTGGTTTTTGAAAGACATCTTATTACACAGTTAACTAAAGATGAGTGCATTTGAGTACTGGATAAATAAATGCAAGGGAAAATTAAAGCAATAATATGCATCTGACCTTAGAAATATTGCACTTATCATAGGTATGGTGTAAAAGTGGATACTGAGGCAGCTAAGTGGCATAATAGATAAGCATGCTGAACATTAAGTTAGTAATATTTGCATTCAAATACTTAACACATGTTAATGTGAACAAATCTTTTCTGCCTCAGTTTCCTCATTTATCAAAAGAGGGCAATAATGGCGTCTACTTCACAGGATTCCTGTGAGGATCTACTGAGGAAGTATGTAAAGACGTTTCCAACCATTAAAGTGTTATATAAATATTATTATTGTTTTGGAAAATAAACCCTGAATAATGGGAATGATTAGATAGTAGAAAGGTATTTTAATCTATGAAAATTTTTTCTTGATTTGAGTTAGTTTGGAAGTTATTTTTCTTCCTCTCTTTTATGCTCCAATTCCATAGTTCTGGCTGTCCTGAAAAAAAATAATTACAGCCCTTTTCCCTTCCAATGCTGACTGCATTTCTGGAAAATGACTAGATTGCCCTAGTACGCACTTCCTATCTGTGCACGTACCTTAATAAGATACAGGAACTTTAAGGCTATTCGACTTAAGGAATAAATACTTTTTATGAATGTAAGTTTTTTCATGCTTCTCTGTCTTCATTATAGCCATCATTTCTAACAGTACAGTAATATTCCATAACATTCAAAGCCAACAATTTCTTTTACCATTCCCAAATGGATGGGCATCTGCTTTCCTTCCAGTTCTTTTCTACCACAAAAAGTGCTACTATAAATATTTGGGTGTATATTGACCCCTGCTTTTTCTCAAGCACTTCCTTAGGGCATATGACTAACAATGGAATCACCTTGTCAAATGATTTTAGTCCCTTCATTAGCTTAATTCCAAATTGCTCTCCAGAAGGGTTGTAGTAATTCACCGCTTGCCCCCCAAATTCTCAGCGCACCTCTCTTGCTACAAGTTCCTCCAATAGTGATTATTCCCTTCTTTTAAAAAACATCTTCCCCAATTTGCTGAATGTGAAGGGAAATGTCCAAGGGGTTTTGTTTGTTTTTGTGGATTTTTGTTCATTCATTTGTTTTGCTTTTCTCTTTTTAGTGACTTGGAGCCTTCTTTCATAAGGTTGTTAGTAGTTTGCAATTGGAGGTTTATTTTCTTCATATCCCTGATAGTTAGAAAACTGCAACCTTTTCTTAATGACTCAGAGTCCTTATTGTGAATATGTTATCCTATTGGCTGAAATACAGTGATGACCTGAGGGATTGATTATTGAGCCTACACTTAATTAGCCTGGGCTTCTGTGCTTCTTTGAGATTTCATGGCTTCTCTTTATTCTTTCTGCCCATTGCTTCCTCTTACTGCTCTCTTTAGGCATATCTGACTTCCACTCTCATTTATTCTAACCTTGTATCTAATCTCATAAACTAGATAGCAAAATGTTAGAACTGTGTGAAAAATATAAGTAAATAGTCTTGAGACTTTAAACAGATCTTCAATGAGCAAAATATATGGACTTCCATTAATAAACTTTGTGACCTGTATTTTGGCTGCTTAAAGATCATTCTCTAAATTCTTGGTTTTTGCCTGTGTTCTGGCTTGCCAAAATTGATAGCCTATATAAACTGAGTGAAAATTACATATGAAAAATAACATGCCAGAATGTAGAAATGGAAAACTTATACCTGAAAGCTCCTTGTAGTTTTGTGGTACTTTTAAAATACTGTCTCTTTAAGTTACTGCCCTTTCACATGGAACAAATTAGAGCTGAAAGTGTCAGAGAAAATACTTTTAAATAAAGAAAAACTTCAGTCAACTGGTAAGGCATCTGAATGATAGGTGAAGAGGAAGCTCTGGGAAATGACCTCAATTATTTTCAGTGAAATACAAGGCCAGGTTCACAAATGAAAAGGTCTTTGAGGGAAAACTACAAGAGAGAATCTAATCTCCTCTGAAACGGAAGGGATAGAGAAAAAAACTTACACATATATAGCAGTTGGTACAATATTGGAAAAATTAAAAATTGACAATTCACAAAATCCAAGAAAAAAGTTCATCATTAAAAACTTGGCTTTTGATGTGTGTAAAAAAATGGACAAAGTAGACATAATAAACAACCTGAACTAAAGAAATATTTATGAAGAAAAGCAAATTTGAACTCATATCACTGAGGATTTGTAGGATCGGATGAAAAGATAGAATATGATTTTGGGAGGATATATACATTAATCAAAAGAAACAGAATAGGTAAAAGGAGGAAATTTGTAGATTACCATTATATATTAGTAACAAGATATAGTCATGTGAGAAGATTCTGGATACCAAGAGGGGAGATACTGTGAGGGTGAAAGGAGGGAGAATGAATGTAGTAGAATTAAAGTAGAATTCAATGATATATCCAGAACAAGAAACTGTATTTATTACATGCTAGGGATTCAAATAAAAAAGCAAGACAGTCCCTGACTTCAAGAAGCTTAAATTCTAAAGGGGAAAAACAAGACATCCAAAAGAGAGGTAATAAAAGCAATATTGTTTTACAATACTATAGACAGTTGGACAAACAGAATTAAATGAAGAATTTTGGAAACACATAAAAAATATAACATGGAAGCAATTATATTGTCAGGATAAGAAACTTCAAATGCACAGATTATGCTGAAATTTCTCTTCTGCCGAAACCAAAGCAGCTAATACATTTTGATTTCACTTAATGATAATTTCATAATTCAAAAGCTAGAGAAAGCAATTAGAACTTCTATTCTAAAGACTGTTAAAAACAAAATCAAAAGAATGAAAAAATTGAGGAAAATATGAAGCATCTCATTCACAAAACAGAAGAGACAACTTAAAAATCATTGGTCTACCAGAAGACAATGAGAAAAGCAAAAGCTTGGATGTCATACTACAGGGAATTATGCAAGAAAACTGCCCCAATATTCTGGAACAAGAGGGAAAAGTGGAGATGGAAAGAATCCACAGATCACCTCCTATACTTAATTCCCAACTCACAACACCCAGGAATATTATACCCAAATTCAAGAACTATCAGACCAAGGAAAAAATATTACAAAGTCATTCAGATACCATGGAAGCACAGTGAGGATAACACAGGATCTGACTGCATCTACACTGAAGGACTTAAAGGCATGGAATATGATATTCTGGAAAGCAAGGAAACTAGGTCTACAACCAAGAATCAAATACCCAGAAAAATTGGCTATATTCTTACAGGGGAAGCATGGTCATTTAACAAGATAGAAGAATTCCAAGAATTTGTAAAGAAAAAACCAGACCTGAACAAAAAATCTGATGCCCAAGCATAGAACTCGAGAATCATCATAAGGTGATTAAGAAAGAGGGAAAAAAGAAAAACAAAACAAACAAAAAAAACAACACTTTTTTTAAAAGACCAAATAAGTTAAAATGATATGTATCCCTATAAGAAAAAAGGTCATTGGCAACTCTTAAAAATTGTTATTATCACCTGGGCAGCTAGAAGAAGTACAATTAGAGGGAATAGTAACAAACTATATAGAATGAAATGACAAGACATAAATATGTATATAGATATATGTAGGCATAAATACATATGTATATATATATATACATACAACTAGAGCTAAAAAAGAAATCAATACTAAAAGGAATGGGAAAAGAAACTATAGGGGGTAAATTTATATGTCAAGAAGCACACGGTGGGAGGGGGGAGAACATCATACACTGGAAGGGTAAAGAGGTTGGAGATAGGAAACACTCAACTCTAACTTGCATTGAAATTAACCCAAAGAGGGAAGAATAATCCAATCCATTGGGGCAGAGAATTGATTTGTGCCCTATAGGAAAGTAGAAGGGTATCAAATGGACTGGTGGGGAGGAAAACAGTACAAGGGAAGGAGAGGCTAGGGGTAGTTTAAAAAGACTGTAAAGAAAATAAGGAAGGAATAAGAATGGAGGGGTGTAGAAAGGGAAGTAAAATAAGGGTGGGAACTAGGGAAATAGTGAAAGAAGAAAAGGCAGGACCAGGAGTAGAAATCAAAATGCTGGGAAATACACAGCTGGTAATCATAACTGTGACTGTGAATGGAATGAAATCATCTATAAAACACAAGTGAATAGCAGAGTGGATTAGAATCCCAAACCCTACCGTAT
This sequence comes from Monodelphis domestica, assembly GCF_027887165.1. Lineage (NCBI taxonomy): Eukaryota > Metazoa > Chordata > Mammalia > Didelphimorphia > Didelphidae > Monodelphis > Monodelphis domestica. The sequence continues at coordinate 250,653,943 of NC_077234.1, forward strand.
GCTGTATACAAGAAACACACATGAGGAAGATAGATATACATAGGGTCAAAGTTAGAGGATGGAGCATCAACTGATAAAAAGAAGGCAGGAGTCATAATCATGATATCTGACAATGCCAAAGTAAAACTAGATCTAGTTAAAAGAGATAGGGAAGATAATTACATCCTGATAAAAGGCAGTATAGACAATGAGGAAATATCAGTACTCAACATGTATGCACCAAATGGCATAGCATCCAAATTTCTAAAGGAGAAACTAGTGGAGTTCAAGGATGAAATAGATAGAAAAACCATATTAGTGGGAGACCTGATCCTTCCTCTATCTGAACTAGATAAATCAAACCAAAAAATAAATAAGAAAGAGGTAAGAGAAGTGAATGAAATCTTAGAAAAATCAGAGTTAGTAGATATGTGGAGAATAAATAGGGACAAAAAAGAATACACCTTCTTTTCAGCAGCACATAGTACATTCATAGAAATTGAACATTGCAAACAAGTGCAAAAGAGCAGAAATAATAAATGGAACCTTCTCACAATGCAATGAAAATAATAATTAGTAAGGGTACATGGATAGATAAATCAAAAATTAATTGGAAATTAAACAATATGATTCTCCAAAATCAGTTAGTTAAAGAACAAATCATAGAAACAATTAATAATTTCATTTAACAAAATGACAGTGATGAGACATCCTTTCAAAACTTTTGGGATTCAGCCAAAGCAGTACTCAGGAGGAAATTTATATCCTTGAGTTCATATATTAACAAACTAGAGAGGGCAGAGGTCAATGAATTGAGCATGCAAATTAAAAAAAAAACTAGAAAGTGAACAAATAAAAAATTCTCAGATGAAGACTAAATTAGAGATCCTAAAAATCAAAGGAGAAATTAATAAAATTGAAAGTTAAAGAACTATTGATTTAATAAATTAGACCAGAAGCTGATACTTTGAAAAAAACAAATAAAATAGACAAAGTACTGGTCAATCTAATTTTAAAAAGGAAAGAAGAAAACCATATATATATATATATATATAACCATTATCAAACATCATCTGCAATGGGGATAAACTAAAAACCTTCCCAATAAGATCAGGAGTGAAACAAGGATGCCCATTATCACCTCTCTTATTTAACATTGTACTAGAAACACTAGCTGTAGCAATAAGAGAAGAAAAAGAAATTGAAGGTATTAAAATAGGCAATTAGGAGACCAAGCTATCACTTTTTGCAGATGATATTATCTTTGCAGGTGATGGTTTACTTAAAGAGTCTTAGAGAATCAAACAAAAAGCTAATAGAAATAATCAGCAACTTTAGTGAAGTTGCAGGATACAAAATAAACCCACATAAGTCTTCAGCATTTCTGTATATCTCTAATACATCTCAGCAGATACTTAGGAATCTATCTGCCAAGACAAACACAGGAACTATATGAACACAACTACAGAACACTCTCCACACAATTAAAACTAGATCTAAACAATTGGAAAAACATTGATTGCTTGTGGGTAGGATGAGCTAACATAATAAAAATTACAATCCTACCCAGATTAATTTACTTATTTAGTGCCATACCCATTGAACCAACAAAAAACTTTTTTACTGAATTAGAAAAAAATAACAAAGTTCATTTGGAAGAACAAAAGATCAAGGATATCCAGGGAAATCATGGGGGAAAAAAACATGAAAGAAGAAGGACTTGCAGTCCCAGATCTCAAACTATACTATAAAGCAGGGGTCATCAAAACAATTTGGTACTGGCTAAGAGACAGAAAGGAGGATCAGTGGAATAGACTTGGGGTAAGTGACCTCAGCAAGACAGTCTATGATAAGCCCAAAGATCCCAGCTTTTGGGACCAAAACCCACTATTTGATAAAAACTGCTGGAAAAATTGGAAGACAGTATGGGAGAGATTAGGTTTGGATCAACATCTCACACCCTACACCAAGATAAACTCAGAATGGATGAATGACCTGAATATAAAGATGGAAAAACTTTAAAACCAAGCAAGAACTGGAAAACATCACAAAATTTAAATCAATAATTTTGATTACATCAAATTAAAAAGGTTTTTTACAAACAAAACCAATGCAATCAAAATTAGAAGGGAATTACCCAGTTGGGAAACAAACTTTATAACAAAAACCTCTGACAAAGGTCTAATTACTCAAATTTATAAAAAGCTAAACTAGTTGGACAAAAAAATCAAGCCATTCTCCAATTGATAAATGGGCGAGGGACATGAACAGGCAGTTCTCAGCCAAAGAAATCAAAACTATCAATAAGCACATGAAAAAGTGTTCCAATTCTCTGATAATCAGAGAGATGCAAATCAAAACAACTCTGAGGTATCACCTCACACCTAGCAGATTGGCTAACATGACAGCAAAGGAAAGTAATGAATGCTGGAGGGGATGTGGAAAAGTAGGGACATTAATGCATTGCTGGTGGAGTTGTGAATGGATCCAACCATTCTGGAAGGCAATTTGGAACTATGACCAAAGGGCGCTAAGAGACTGTCTGCCCTTTGATCCAGCCATAGCACTGCTGGGTTTGTACCCCAAAGAGATAATAAGGAAAAAGATTTGTACAAGAATATTCATAGCTGGGCTCTTTGTGGTGACAAAAAATTGGAAAACGAGGGGATGCCCATCAATTGGGGAATGGCTGAACACATTGTGGTATCTGTTGGTGATGGAATACTATTGTGCTCAGAGGAATAACAAAGTGGAGGAATTCCATGGAGACTGGAACAACCTCCAGGAAGTGATGCAGAGTGAGAGGAGCAGAATTTTTTTCTGGAGAATATTTTACACAGAGACATTGTGGTACAATTGAATGTAAGGACTTCTCCATTAGTGGCAATGCAGTGATCCTGAACAACCCTGGAGGGATCTACTAGAAAGAACACTATCCACATTCAGAGGAAACACTGTGGGAGTGGAAACACAGAAGAAAAACAACTGCTTGATCACATGGGTTGAGGGAATATGGTTGGGGATGTGGACTCTAAATGAACATCCTAGTGTAAAAAAACAACATGGAAATAGGATTTGACCAAGGACACGTGTAATACCCAGTGGAATTGAGTATTGGCTGTGGGAAGGGTGGGGGAAGGGGAGGAAGGAAAATAATATAATTTTGTAACCAAGAAATTATGTTCTAAATTGACTAAATAAATTAATTTAAATTAAAAGAAATAAAGACTGCTAGCAACAACAACAAAAAGCTTATTCCTAGAATGGGAATGACAGAAACCTTAAATGAACAGAATGTGTGCCTATTCTCAAATAATAGGTAGCACATAAAGGGAAGAAATGTAAACATTTTTTGACATGTACACTAGATTTGGGAAGAACAGATTTCAGCATAGTGAGAGACCATCTCATTTTTGTCTTTGTGTCCCCAGGAGCTACCATAGTCTTTTGTATTTGGTCACAGTTTCATGTTTGTGAAGAGGGATTGAAAATTTATTTCCAGTAGAGTATCACAGAGATTTATCCTCTTTCCTGTGATTTTCTTTTTTTAATCCCTTGTTTCAGACTTAGAATCAATACTGTATATTGATTCCTTAGTAGAAGAGTGGCAAGGACTAGGCAATGACTTGTCTAGGATCACACAGCTAGGAAGTGCCTGATGCTAGATTTGAACAAAGACTTGACTCTCAGTCCACAGAGTCCCCTACCTGCACTACTTCTGTGATTTCTAACATTTTTATCAATGACTTCTATAAAGGTATGGATGTCATGCTTGTCAAATCTGAAGATAATTGAGAAGTAGGAGAGATAGCTAACATGGTAGGTGATAGAATCAAGATCTAAAAAGTTTTAACACAGAATAACATGCTGAACCAGACAAGAAGTTTAACAAGAATAAGTGTAAATTGCCTCACATCCAAAAAATAAACTTTACGAGTATAAGAGAGAAGATATGTAGGTTAAAAAAAGGTTCTGTGAAAATATTAAGGAGCTTTAGTGTACTGCAATTTCAAGAGTATGACATCGTAGCAGAAGAAATCAGACATTTTCCTAGACTATATGTATTAACTCAGAAAGCTTTCATGTGCTAAAATTGGCCTTGTTCTCAAGGAGTTTGTGTTATACTGGGGAAAACAGTTCCTATTCCAATTATCTAAGGTAAAAAACAGTCATGTTTTGCTCTGTCCTAGACAGGTTACATCTGGTACAATTAATTCAGTTGGAACACCATGGTTTAGCAAGGACAAAAATAAACTGAAGCATGACCAAAAAAGGATCATCCAGACACTGAAAAAAAACAGGTGAATGGGGCAAACAAGTATTGGCTAATGAAACTAATATATTGAGCTTGAGAAAGATATTTAGAAGGGAAGTTATATGCCTTCAATATCTGAAGGGCTAATATAAGGAAGTTCTAGACTTGGCTTTGGATTCAAAGGGGAGAGCCAATATATAGGTGCCTCAGCCTTGGCTACCTCTTTTGTTTTATATTTTTCCTTGAAATAAATTTTGTGAGTTTGAGAAAGCTCGTGAGTTCCTCATTCAGTGCTGTCTTGACCATCTGAGAAAGGTGTCCTTATACCTACTACAACATGGAGAAGATGAACACTGATACGTGAATGAGACACCTCCACCCCATTGTCCCAGGTTCTTCAGCCAGAAGACATGGACTTGAGGGAGACATTGCAGAGTCAAAGTAAATGTAAAATGCCTATTCAGCAGACCTGCAAAATATTTCATGTTTTGATGTTTTAATTACCAACCTCCATGGCGAGTATAATAGTAGTTATCTTGTTTAATTCTTTTTTCAGTTCATGTGTGAGTCTTTGTTTTAAACATTTCTTTTGAAATGGGGAAAATAAATAGCTGTCCTGTACATGCTCTATAGTGGACATTGACTACCTTTCTACTCTCCATTTCAGGAAAGCCTAGACATGTGCCTTACTTAAACTTTAAGTGATTATTTTCCTGGGGATTTAATTGCTAAAAAAGGCAAGAAAAAGCATATGAATTCTCTTTAGGGGCAAGGTTCCCCCCAAACTCAACCTGAACCTGCATGCATGAGCCTATATTTAGGGGACACAATGGAAGAGGGGGAAGATAAGCAACTCATATTTCACTGTTTTGTGAAGCATTATGTATCAAGAACACATCCTGCCAGTCTACTTTCTTAACCTGAGTGTTATCTCCATCTCCTTAAGTTCTCTATCCCCACATATTTAATCAGTTCATCTTGCCTCCATAATGTCTCTCCCCACCTTCATACTATTCCTTACACACATTCTATCTCCTGGAACCACATCTTCATATTGACTGATTCCATGTCTATATTACATCCCCTCTAACTATTAGAATCCTTATTTTCCCTAGACCTTTGTTGATGCCTCTTTTTCTAATCAGTGGTATCTCCCCACCCTAATTACTGTATATTCATTTTGAATATATTTTGAATATGCCTCTATATTTTGTCTCCCTTGATAGAATTTAAGGTCCATGAAGCCATGGATATTTTCATTTCTGTCCTTGGTACATAGGTCACTGAGCTGAGTTCGAGGAGCATAGGTTTGTTGAATGGTAGATTCACTGAATGTGATTTAAGATTTTCTACCCACATCCACAGTGCCCTGTGCTTGAAAACTTTCCCTTTATCTCCAACCAATCAAAGTATTTACTCCTTTGGCTTGTGTTCCACCATTATGAAGAAGGAAGCAGATTCGTCCTCAGAATGTCTTCAAAATGCTCCAGTTGTTTAAAATTATCTGATATACAGGGAAAATAACATAACTCATTTTGGAGATGAAATAGAGGTAAAAACAGTCAACTGAATGAAAAACCAAAGGGAAAGTGAGAATGAAGATGTAAGGAACTCCTCTGCGAGGGTCAAGGAAATAGAGTGCCAACAACAGATTTGGGTTAAAATGACAGAGCAATACTTCAAATGGGAGAAATTCAAAATGATCATGAGAGACAGTTGCTTTTCATGTAACATGGATGCCTTTAAATCTCATGTCCCTCATTCCTTAAATGAATCAATCTTTATGATTAGTAATTAGACAATTATTCCTCATGGTCCTGCTGTCTGCTAATGAGATTGTTTATGATACTGATTTGCAGCATTTTCTTTACCTAAAAACAGAAAAAGAATGTCATACCTGAAGGAATATTAAAGATCATTTTCCAAATGAAGATATTATGGTCCAAAAGAGTTTAAATCCATTGCTCAAGAGATTTTGCAGTAGTTAGTCCCTGAGTTAAATCTTGAGAAAAATGTCTCTTCTGATTTCCAGTGCATCTCTTTTCCTTGCTTCATCCCCATTGTCTCCTTCAAACACAAAGTCAATAGAAAAAAAAAGTTGCTGTTGGTTAGAATTCCATTCACCAAGCTGATATAATGGGGCTATCTGAAGGACAAAGAGAGATTTGCAGTTCTTCTAATGTCACAACCTTTTATTGGCTGCCTACTCTACTTATACAGAATTGGTCATGGGGTGTGATAATGGAACCATAAGGATACAACTCAATATAAATCAAATGTTTATCTCTCTAAAACTTGAAAGAAAGCCTTTAGGGAAATAGATGAGTAGGCTATGAAACTAAGAGAGTAATGTAGTTGCCATCATTATTATCTCATTATGATCTTTTTCCATGGATAGAAATAGTCCTGGGACAAGTAGTTATTCTATTGTCCTTTTATAATAGTCTATGGACTGATGCATAAGAAGAAAAAAGTGACCATCTTTTATATTTGAATAAAACTATAAAAATGTAAAGCCATCTTTGAGTTTGGAGGATCATTGAAAGCATATTTTGTTTTTCAAATATATAAGGAACTAAATCAATTGCACAAAAATCAAGCCATTCTCCAATTGATAAATGGGCAAGGGACATGAATAAGCAGTTTTCAGATAAAGAAATCAAAACTATCAATAAGCACATTAAAAATATTCTAAATCTCTTATAATTAGAGAGATGCAAATCAAAATAATTCTGAGGCACCACTTAACACATAGCAGATTGGCTAATATGACAGCAAAGGAAAGTAATAAATGTTGGAGAAGATGCGGCAAAATTGAGACACTAATGAATTGCTGGTGAAGTTATAAATTGATCCAACCATTCTGGAAGGCAATTTGGAATTATGCCCAAAGGACTTTAAATTGCTGCTTTGATCCAGCCATACCACTGCTGGGTTTGTACCCCAAAGAGATAATAAGGAAAATATTTATACAAAAATATTTATAGCTCTGCTTTTTGTGGTGGCAAAATACTTAGAAAATGAAGGGATGTCCTTCAATTGGGGAATGGCTGAGCAAATGGTGATGGAATACTATTGTGCTAAAAGCAATAATGAACTGGAGGAATTCCATGTGAACTGGAAATACCTCCAGGAACTGATGCAGAGCAAAAGGAGCAGAACCAGGAGAACATTATACACAGAGACTGATACACTGTGGCACAATCAATTGTAATGGACTTCTCCATTAGTGGTGATGCAATGTCCCAGGACAATTCTGAGGGATTCATGAGAAAGAATGCGATCCACATTCAGAGGAAGAATTGTGGGAGGAGAAACACGGAAGAAAAACATTTGCTTGATCACATGGTTCGATGGGGATATGATTGGGGATGTAGACTCTAACTGATCACTCTATTGCAAATATTAATAATATACTAATAATATGGAAATAGGTTTTGATCAATGATACATGTAAAACTCAGTAGAATTGCTCATTGGCTATGAGGGAGGAGGGATGAGGGGAGGGAAAGAATATGAATCGTGTAACCATGGGGAAATATTCTAAATTAAATAAATAATTAATTAATTTTAAATAGAAAAGAAAGAAAGCATATTTTGGACAACTCCAGTAGCAGATGAAATGATGGAAATGAATATATGCCTCATTCTGTTCCCATGTAGTTTTAGATCTCTTTATTTTGACAGTTTTTCATTCCACATAGTTTGGATACTGATACTCAATATAGAAATATCTTTTTTTAAATGTTGTTCTTCAATTTCTTTGGACCAATGTAACATCTTGGTTGTTGTAGGCAACATTTTTTTTTCTTGTTGTAATGCTCTGTTACAATAGTTTATTGAATTCTCAAGAATATTTCAGGTCTATATTTGTAGTAATGGTTTTTGTTGTGAGTTATAATGAAAATTAAGCTCTGTGTGTATATACATATATATGCACAAACACATAGTTAAATGTTAGAAAGATACAAAGAAAGATATGCAGATAGGTCTAATTCTGACACTGCAATCATATCTTTCTAGGTGCTGAATTTTGGCAAACTGCAGTGATAATGTTGCCAGTTCAGCAATTTCTTTGCACATTCAAATAATAAAATGTATCTATGATCTGTATATAGATCACATCTCATCTATGCCTACTCATCACATGGGACTCTTAAATTGCATAATTCCATTACATCATCCCATTATATCCCAGCTCTTGCCACATAACCAGTCTATCTTCTCTTTCTGTCATAAATATCTTTTGATGACATTTATTTCTATTCTTCAGAATTCCCCATTGTTTATATGCTACAGTCTGTCCATACTCGTGTGCCTTGTCATTGTCCTCTGTGCAGTTATTATCATTAGTTCTTTATTAGTAGTAGTATTCTAGGTCTCAATGCTCTAGAAAACCAATAAAATATTTTTATTGAAAAGATGGGACCTTTTTGCTATAGGAAATATAGGAAATGGTCCTCTATTTGTCCAAAACAAATCCAGCCTGTTTTCTTTATCCTTTTGATTCTGAATCAACAACAGCTTATTATACAGTGTCAGATAGGCATATTCTTGGAATACTCTAAAGAGAATACATTCAGATGCATGTTGAAATTTGAGCAACACACATTCTTTATCCGCTTGGTCTTTCACATGTGGATGGACAGTTCAAACTCTTTTAACAATTATAGATCATTCCAGAAAACTCTTCAATATCTTGGGGCTTGATGTAAGCACCATAATATCACTTGTAAACAGGAACACCCGGAGGGCATCAGCCCAACAGGGAATCCCTCTTCAACTTATACTCTAGTCTGTGTTTCTAATCACAGTGGTAAGTATGTTGGTGCAGATTTCTGTCTCATACATCACCTGATGGATATCATCATAGGGTCATCAAATAGAGTTATTTTTAATGTCAAAACTTCCAAATGATCTTGAATAATCTTGATATATGGATGGGATAACCCTTGTTATAAAAGAACATGTAAGGCAATGATTTGGTGTACTAAAATCAAATCATCTTTTTTTCCAACAAATAATAAGCACAATTCTACATTATATTTTCTATATTTTTCAGTCAATTATGAGGTGGTAAAGAGGTAATCTATTATTGAATACTGCTTGGGAAAGGCTGCTTGTTTCCTAATAATATCATCATCAAAGATGCCCTCCAGTCACATATACATATCCCTCACAATGATTTTTTGTATAGATTTTCTTACATTATCTACATCTATTATTTTGGTGATGATGATGATGATGATGATTGGAATGCATATTTTCATTGGGTTTCTGTGGACAAAAAATGAGCTATTCTGCATTTGAGCCTAAAAGGAGCCACTCCAAACTTACATAAGCTAAACAATAGATAAAGATGATTAATCCACCATCAGACTCATTTTTGATAGTAACAGTATTTAAGATTTTATTATATTTACCTGTTTTCAAGTCTTGGGTCAGTAAGATGGTGCAGTGGCTAGAGTACTGGGACTGGATTCAGGAAGACATTTTTCTGATTTCAAATCTGGCCTCACACACTTAATAGCTCTGTGACTCTGGACAAGTCACTTAACCCTGTTTGCCTCAGATACTCATTGGTAAAATGAGCTGGAGAAGGAAATGGCAAACCAATCCAGTATCTTTGTCAAGAAAATCCCAAATAGGGTCACAAAGAGTTAGAAATGATTGAACAATCACAAATGTTCAACTCTTAAGAAGAAGTCATCTTTTAGAACCAATGTGTATGAAGATTAGTCTGAAAGAAAAAGTACAGGATTTGAGTTGACAGCAACCTGTTAGTATTATTAATTAAAGGGACTAATTTCCTTTTTTAATAAGAAAATGCAATATAATACTATTTTTAATCTGTCTATTGCATCCTTATTGAATGCCAGTTACACTGACCATCTGTTTGGATAATGAATCAGGGAAAGTGACTGAGTCTATTTTTTACTTAAAGTAACAATGAGAAAATTTGTTAATCATCTAAACTGGAAAAAAAAAGAGCCCAGATGTTCTAAAACTTGTCAGATTATATCCTTTCAGACAAGTTTAGGAAAAGGGCCCTTCTCAGCTCTAAACATTTATTATACTGTGATTCCAAAATCTTCATTCTGAAAACTTCATCATCCAAACAAAAAGAAATGTTGCTGGACCCAGGAGGACCATGGTACTATATGGAACATCTCCTATTCTCTAATCAGGAATAAATATGATTTAGTCTCTTTGGTCCTGAGAAAACTGAATATCATAGAAAAGTAGTTTAGACTCCCTGTTCTCATATTCTGGCTCACTAAATACTCACCCAATGGCAAATAATTTGTAAATTATGATTATGGTTCACTTTTACATTTTCCCCAAAGGGGGGAGTAAAAATGGAATTTGATCAACATGAATCTGGTATGAATCAGGTAATTTACTGCTGCATGAAAGCAAATCACTAAGTAGCTATTTTATTTCAACTTCACTCTTCACTGACCAAACAATTCCTAGCACATGTCCATCAGTAAAGTGGCCAAGCTTAGATGAGTCTTTTTGTCATTGGCCTTCCTCTACAGTAATGCTTGGAGTAGTTGCTAAAGACTCCTTCCCTAAAGGCATTCAGCTCTAACCTGATGAGACCCAGGATATCTGAACCCTTGAGTTCCAGATATATCCATCTCAGGTAGATCCTCATCCATCCAAGGTCAAGAAAACAAGCAAACATAAAAGATGAATGCCAAGTAGGAGCTTGGTTGGTCAAGTCCTTGTTCATTAGCTGAGTGAAGGTGAGATGAAGTCACTGTGATGTTGGGGTGGAGAAAGTCAGTTCTTCTTCATCACTCATTGAAAGTCTTGAATTATGTGATGGCAGCTGAAGCAAGAGAGATTGAGCTGCAAGTTGACTCTTCTTTTAAATGTTATAGTTTATATGTTTATATGTTATATAGTTATCTTGCTACTATCACAACAGTGAGGGTGGACTAAAAAACTACTCTGGGCTTATCATGTTATACCAAAACACAAAGATTTTTTTCAGTGTTTAGTCACTATGTGGCAGGAAGCACATACCAAAAAGCTCCTACATGCCCATCTGGAACAGGGAATGAGAACTCTAAACATTCTTCATGTAATGACCACCAAAAGTCAATTCCATCTTGCTACAATAAAACAAAGGACTTAGCTATCATTTTGTAAAGAAAGGGCTTTTTCTTTCCTGATTCAGGGGTACACCTGGAGGAAACCTGGGACTATTTATGAATGCCAGTCAGAATAGCCATGGCCAACTCTGTATTTGGGTCCCATTCCAATTCTAATTCCAAATCTGAAGTTCACAATACTGCCAAGAATACATTTTTTCCCTTGAGTAACCATTGGTCTCAAGGATGCATCAGAATCTCCAATGTCACTTAAACCCCTAAGGGTTTCCTTTTGTAGATCCTTTCTTCACATGCTCTATCTGGATCAATAACTCTGTATAACTACTAGCTTTGATTTAAGAATACTGGAACCAGTTGAATTGTTTGTCAGCTCCAAGAGGGGGAAAGAATGTGGGGAGGGAGAGAGCATGATTCACATAAGCATGGAAAAAATATTTTAAAATAAAATAAAATTAAAATTCTGTTAAAAACAACAATCTGACTAATATGTGAGAATGATTCAGGGAATATGATATTAAACCTGATATTAAGATGACTTATTGCTCTATTAGGTTTTAGAATATTGTATGTGAAATATTATAAAACTTAAACACCCTATATAAATGTTAGTTATTATTGTATTTTCTTTACTGTTAGTGTTAATGCTGCTGCTTTGACTTCTGCTGGTATTCCTCCTCCTCCAAGGTCTCCTCACACCATCCATGGACACTCAAAAGAGACTGGCATTGCAATCTGCTCTGGAAAAACAAAACTCACTTTGTACAGGTGACATCATATAGATTGATAGTCAAATCATTAAGATAGATTTCTACCTATCTATCTTTCCATCTAATTTTCTATGTATTTCTCTACCTATCCATCCTCCATCCATCATTTTAGGGTCACACAAGTAGTAAGCTCTAAAGCTGAATTCAAACTCAGATCTTCTTGTGCCACCTAGTTGCTTCATCATATCACATTTTGCAGGTGGTAAAATTGGCAGTCATTGAAGTCACTCACAAGATCTCTGACCCAGGAAAGAGAAAAAATGTAGACAAATATACAAAATCTCTGTGAAAACTCTAGAACAAGACTTTCCAAGCCCTTGACCCTGGCACTTTGAAGCTTTCAGCCCTTTCCAGGAACTAAATATACACCATTTGCAACTTTCAAAGTATAAACAATCCTCTCCTCTCATTAATAATGGTTATTTTAAATGGCCCTATTAATAAAATACTCAGCCAGGTGGAGATACTTAGTAATATCAATCAGTTCCCACTTAAAACATTAAGTATTCATTTAATAAATTTATTTATTCTCTATATGAAGTTTGTCATCTTCCCAAAGTTGATTCTTTCTGGGATAAATCTAAGAGATACATTGTTCTTCTAGTCAAGGAATAATTGTCCGGCAACTCTAAGGATCCATTCTTGGCAATCACAGGGGGAGAAAAGGGGGAAAATATGTCCTACAAACATGAAGATGACTGTTGGTTGCTGGATTAAGAGAGAGGATTAGGATTGGATTGATTTGGAAAAATCTTCTACTCTGGTAATGTATGTTTGCCAAATTGGGCAATTAGATCTTCAGGCAATGCCATGGCCTCTGTTTTCTTTGGGACCTCATTTTGTAAAAACGATCTAGGCAAAGCTTTAAAATGGAATGGAAAAAGCATTTATTATGCACTTAGTATGTGTCAAGCACTATGCTAAAATAGACTTTTATTGAATTGTTAACTTCTAGGACCAGATCAGATGTTAAGTTTTCTTGATTGCTAGACAAAGTATTTTATAAACAAACACCAGGAGTGTCTCTTGGGGCTACTATAAAATTATGGCTTTTTTCATCACCAATATCCTCGTCAAAGAAGTACTGCACTAATCTGAGCTATAGAAAGACTATGGAGTTGAAAAGGAAGCCTATTTACCTGGATAGCCTTCCCATATGAATGCTTGAAAACTATCATTGGAGGACAGACAGACATACTGCCCATATATATGTGAGGTCTTCTTCAGTGTGTGTAGTTGTCAAGCCTAGTTTGTGACTGCAACTATATCATTGTGCTGTAATTTTACTTTAATCATCCCATTAAGATTTTTTAAAACTTTAGAATAAAAATCATTCTGATGTTGATTTTAGATTTTGCAGAACTTCTCTGCATTATCTGTATCTCAGTTGGTTTTAAAGGTAATCCATCTAAATATTTATAAGAAAATCAGGATTAACTCAGTTTTCTAACATCAAAAATTGAAGTTATTTGACTTATTTTCTATCTTACTTCCTTAGATAATTTTTCTATCTCCTTTCAAGCACAAAATATTACATCCATACAGAAGAGATATTGAAAAATATGACCTACCTTGAACCTTTGTTTAAAAAAATGAAATTACTTCTTTAAAAAATAAATTGTTATTTTACTCTTTGGATAGGGGGATGGAGTAGGCAGGGAAACCAAAACCCAAAAAGGAAAATAAAATGAAGATAAAATGATTGATATAGAATAGAACAGATGTCAGTGTAGGGGATGGGGGAAGAAAGGAAAATGCACTGGTCTTTGTGTGTATGTGTGTGTGTGTGATTTAAGGGAAAAAAGAAGGAATATAGAAGAAAAATTATTTCACTTTCCTTGAGTGGTCAATTCAGCTATAACTGAAATGTATGCTTTATGAACTATGGAAAATATATGTTGCAATCTCTCTTCTCTCTAAAACGTTTCCCCCCTCAGGGAGTAGATGTCATTTCAGAGAGTACTTAGGCAGGCTTGATGAGCATTTGAGAAACAGGGTGATGCTTCACTTTAAACACAAGAACATCAGAATCCCAAATAGCAAAGATGAAGCTCTAAAACCTTTCCCTATATTACCCTCAATAACCTAAGTGCCAACATTCTGTGTATTTGCACATATTCTTGGCTTCACACAGTGGGGAGGTTTTATTGGAAGTGAAGCATGGTGATAGAAGCTATCCCTGAGCTCACATACGAGTTGGATGGGTATGTACCTGCCTCCCACCATGCCTAGGGATGGAAGAGATTCTTTTATTACATATTTGTCCATCAAGAGGGCTGCATGGGAAACTGAATCTCCGCTATGAACGAGGTCAGCTTTTGCTATTGTTGTTTACTGTATTTCAAGTTTTAACGAGTTCAAATACTGCCTCAATTATCTGTATCCCCTTCTGACCTTCCTTATGTGTACAGACAAGTGCTTATAGTTCAACCTTTCATTTTCTTTCTCATTCCCTCCTGCCTATCTTGGTCCCAAATATTCACTCAGCATCACTTCCCTCCACACATTTGTTAGTTAACTTCAGAATGAAATTATCATCTAGAGCTGCAAATGTGGTCGTGGACATGAGCAGAGAGGCTTTAGGACGTTGAGATAGGACCAGGAAGGAACTTAAAACTCAGGGAGAATGATAGATGTTCTGTGTCTATAAGTAAAGAGACAGGATAGGATAGGAGTAGTAGCGGGGAAATTCCTGTGCTATGTGGGTATCTTTTGTGTCTTTGTCCATACATTTCCTTCATTTGAGGAGGGGGAAAGCACAGTGCTGGATTTATTGGGGAGGACAAGGAAGGCTCCCAGGGGTGTTCTGGCATTCATTGATACCAGCTTATTACCAATGTGAGTGTTATTACTTGAAAATCACCAAACATTCGAAATTGCAACTCGTTTTACTATTTTGTAGATTATTTAGATTTGGGAAAGTTATGGGGAAGATATTAACAATGTAGATTAAACTTAAAAATATGCTAGAGGCACTTTTTCTTTCTCCTAGATTGATGGTTGCTCAACATTGACCAAGACCTTCTCGGTGAGTCTCCTAAAAACATTTACCGACTCACACTTGTAGTCTCTCCTAAAAGAGAAAAGGATTTCATGTTTATAATTATGTCTGCCATATATATCTAGGATAATACCTGCCTTTCAGAATTAGTATTTTAGAAGCTTCTTTTTTATTAATAAATTTGTTTTTGCTACATTTAAATACCTAGTTAACTCCATTCTTTCCCTCTTCTTTTAGAAAAGGCATCTTTTGTCAAAAAATGTATATATATATATATATATATACATATATATATATGTGTGTGTGTGTGTGTGTGTGTATATATATATATATATATATATATATATATATATATATAAACTGTCTTACTTATTTCTGTTCATCATCTTTCTCTGGAAATGGACAAGTCATTTTTCAAAAATATTTCTGTTGCTGTATATAATGTCATCCTGGTTCTGTTCATTTCACTCTTCATAATTTTATGTAAGTCCTTCTGTTCTGCCAAAATGAACCTATTCATCGTTTCTTAAAGCACATTAGTATTCCATTATAATCATATACCACAACTTGTTCAGCCATTCCCCAATTGATGGACATCCTTGCAATCCCCAGTTCTCTGCTACCACAAAGAGGTGTGCTATCAATATTTTTTATATATAGGTTTTTTCCATTTTCTTTGATCAGCTTAAGAAATAAAACTAATAATGGTATCAGTGGATCAAAAGGTATATACACATTTTTATAACTCTTTGACCATAATTCAAGATTTCTCTCCAAAACAGTTGGATCAGTCCATAGTACCACCATCAGTGTGTCTGTTTCCATTTTTCCACAACCCATACCACATTTTTCATTTTGCCTTTTTATTATTTAAGTCAATTTGATATGTTAAGTTGGAACTTGGCATCATTCTGAGGTAAAGTACTATCTGTAAGAATTTGAAGTCATTTCCACAATTTGGACCTCAAGCCTTCTTGACTATGAAAGGATGTGGTTCTATTCTTGCTAATTACTGCTTTTTAAAACAACTTAAAATCTGGTACTGCTAGGTCTCCTTCCTTTATGATTTTTCATTAATTCCTTTGACATTCTTCCAAATGAATTTTATTATTTTTTTCCTATCAAAAAATAATTTTTGGTAATTTAATTGGGATGGCACTGAATAAGTTGAATTTGTTCAAGTAGGATTGCTATTTTAATTATATTAGCTCCATGAATAATAAATATTTCTCCAATTATTTAGATCTGTTTTGATTTGTGTGAAAATTGTTTCATAATTATTTTCATGTACATCCTGGGTTTGTTTTGGCAGGTATCCTCCCAGATATTTTATTCTATCTGTGGTTATGTTAAGTGGAGTACCTCTTTCTACCTCTTCTTGTAGCACTTCTCCAGTAATATGTAAAAATATTGATGATTTATGGGGATTTATCTTATATCTTGCTTTTTACATGTTTTTGAATTTAATAATCTTTTAGTTGTTTACATGTAATAATATTTTATTTTTTAGTCTTTTAAATTCAGACTTTTATTATTTCAGACTGGTTCCTTCTCTCTCCTTGCCTTCAATATTTCATGTTAATGGAGTAATACTTAAAATACTTTTGGAAAAGCTTAAAAAAAGAAGCCCATGGGCGTGGTCTTGTTTGGGATTTGACTTTGAGCTATCTAATAAAGTTTAGTTAAGGTGATGGTGGAGAGGTATTGGAAAGAAGAGGGTCAACATCATTCAAGTGGCACTCCTACACAGTAGAATCCTTCTTGGGTTGATACCTTGTGTCCACTATTAGAAATTGTGACAATGTCCATGAATTTTGCCATTTGGATTAAACACTATTAATCGCAGGATGCGTTATTTCTGGAATAGTTGATAGCTGAGCTTTATAATGATGATGATAACTATCCTTCTTAGAATTGGTTGATATCTTCAAAAAAGCAGGGTCCTGTTTGTGTCTACAGAGAATTTTAAAGATAAAGAAATAACTTCTATCTCTCAAATACAGGTTTTCTGGACTGTTTGAGCCAGTAGTTAAGTGTGTTGGTAAGAATAAGAGATAAAAATCATTCCACCAAAGCAATGGAAAGAAAATAAGGGGATCTTGCCTCCTTTGTTTTTGTTTCCCATACTGATTTCCAACACTCCATTAGTTTAAAAGCCCTGCTTCCTGTCTACCTCAAAGCAAATAGAAGGTTAAGAATAGTTCTTAAGCTTCTTTGTAGAACTAGGAGAAAATTACATTTATAAGATCTTCCATTAATTTTAAAAGTCCATTTTTCTACATTTTAATTAATATATCTCATTTATTTTCATATTTAATAATTGGTATGCATATTAAGGTTATAGCTTGATTTTCTCTTAGCCAAAGGTATAAAATGTGATTTTTTAATCCTCTCATTAAGTTATACATTTCAGTGTAATTGTGTAGAATATTAAATATACATTGAAGAATATTAGATGATCTTTCTGTTGTATTGTATTTTCAGTAAATGGGTTAATGCAGCGTTGCAAATGATAATTAAAAAACAAACAAAGCAATCATCTACTTCACAGTCCCTCCAACAGATAGGAGAGTTGGAAGTAGAGAAAATCTATTACCAATGAGAGTAAAAACTAATAATGCTGCCTGTCTTTCAGAATGAGGTTTACAATGATAGAACAGATGAGAAAGAGCCTCTAGAGGGGAATGTTCTTTTCTTTTCTTTCCCTCCCTCTCACCCTCTCTCTCTCTCTCTTTCTCTCTCTCTCTCTCTCTCTGTGTCTCTCTCTGTCTTTCTCTCTCTGTCTGTCTCTGTCTCTGTCTCTCTGTCTCTGTCTCTCTTTATCTGTCATGCACATATAGTTTTTATCTAATTCTTCCATTCAATTAATTTTTTTCTTGAAGGAAATGCATTACCAGAAAAGGGAAGATAGTCTGCCTATCTATAAAGTGTGAATGTAGAAAAACTGGCATATGGCTCAAGTGTTACACGAGTATTGATGAAATATTAAAGTTATAGAGGAAGATATCTAGTACAGTGGGAGATTTATGGGAGGAAATTGACAGTAATCTCACAAGATGAAAAAGTGCATATGAGTTAATCTGCATTGAGATGGCAAATCCATCAAATATTGAAGTATTATTTGGGAATTCAAAATTTTAATAGTTTGGCAATAGACTACTGGGTAACCAGGAATCATTCTAATGATTCTGGTAAAGGGCTTCATTTACTGCTTATTCAGGACATTGAACCCTACATAGCTATTCTAACTTATCTCCTTTGGTTCATATATTTACCTAGCTTAGAATATTCTCCACTGTTCTCTTTCCTAATAAAAAATATACATAACCCTCAAAGCCCATTCCTTTTCATCTTTTTTGCTTACTTTTCAAGCTTACTTTTCAACTGATTTATTTTATATATATATATATAAATATATATATATATTATATTATATATTATAAATATAATATATAATATAATATATATTATATATATATAATAGAACAACTGTGTGATACAGGGCAAGTCACAATTTCCTTTAGCCTCAATTTCCTCATTTCTAAAACAGAGATAATAATAGCACCCACCTCCCAAGATTGTTGTGAGGGTCAAATGCGACAATTATAAAGTGCTTAGCAAAGTGTCTGGCACATAGCAAATGCTATACAAATATTATTATTTTGTCTCTCTTGAATTCCCTCAATGAATTTATCCTTGTAATAAAGAAAAATACTTATTCAAAACAATTGATACAATGACTATGACTGGCAGCAAGGTCAAATTCTACATCTATAATTCTCCACATTTCTATCTAAAGAAAGGAAGTGTGGTCATTATCTGCTCTCCAAGACCTAGACTTATTATTACCATTAATTATATCTTTATTCCTTTTAATGTTTTGTAATTTGACCCACCTCCTCTTTCTCTGCTTGGCTCATTTAACCAAACTGCACTGATATTAGCAGTTAAAGGACTTTCAGAAAGAATGATCACTGCTAAAATTCACTCTCAAAGTTCTAGGGGGAACACTGGTGGGAAATAAATTCCTACTCCTGAATATTATAATTGTGAGTCCCCACTGATATGCTTCCTACTTAACCTGCTAAACTCCATTAGTTCATTCTTAATCTTATTTTGTTTTAAAACAAATGTTTAGTGATGTGTTTTGTTCTTATAGCACTATAATTTCTCCCAGCATTCCTCCCTGTAACTACACCCAGAGTCATCCCATGTAACAAATAATCTTTTTTTTTTTACAAAAAAAATAAGAGGAAAAAACAACAAAACTAAGCAGTAATAGAAAAGCTTGGAAATGTGTGAAATATCCCACATTCATGGACTTTCATAAAGGAAAGGAGTGAGATTGGGGTGTCTTCTCATATCCTTTTTTTGGAGCCATCTATAAATATTTGGCTTTCCGTGTGATGATTGTAGCATTAATGAAGCTTGATGGAAACGTCAGTAAGATTCACTTTCTCTCATCCCTAAAAACATTTTACCCTGCAATATATGAAATGTTTATTGTGCCAGTAGATATTGATGGTGGAGGTAGGGATTTCAGTAAGAGACAAGTGGGTGCTGGTTTATGTATATAAGGGTATCTAGAGTCATCAAAGTGGCAAAATGCTTATATGTATATGGGAAGAGGCATCTTACCCACTCCATCTTTCTGGGGTTCTATAGCAACTCTTCAGAAGACTCCTGAGTCTAACAGAATTTGTGCATGAGGGATGAGGGTTATAAGAAGAATAGTTACAGCTATCTTTCCCAAGTCTGTAGTACCCCATTACCTTCTCCTTTCTTTCCCTCCACTCTTACATCTATCCCTGAGTCTCCTGGTCCAATTGCTAGGGAAGGCAAGAAAGGAGGGAAGGAAAAGGAATGAGATCAGGAAGGAGAAAAAGGGATCCAAATATTTTTTCCTCTGAACCCTATAAGATCAATTCTCACAACTAGGAAACTTCAACATACATATGGTTAATCCCTCTAACACAAAAACTCTCCATTCCGTTGAACAATTTGATTTCTATTATTACCCTTCCTCAGTTGCAAACAGAAATAAGTGTTCCTCTTCCATGGTCATTAACTCAAAAATTCCTTCATCTTATACTCTATTGGCATTTTATCTTCCCCTCTGCCTTATTACCCCTAACCTTTTCTTCATCTTCACAATGACTTTGAATTGTCCATGTTTCATATCCTTCATAGGTCATCACCCTGTACCACTTTTACTGGCAATACTCTTCTCCCTTTTCCATCTTGACCTCTTGATAAATTCTGTACTATCCTCCACAAAAAAGACTTTGCTGTATCATAGTCTTGGATTACCTCCACCACTTGCAACCTTCACTTTTACTCACATGCTGATGAATAGAAGTGGAGAAAATAACAAGACTACGCACTGAGTCCACAATGAATTTAATGCTGCATAATATCATGTGGGACCTTAATGAAGCAATTTAATGCAATTTTTATACCACCCTAATAGATTTTCAGGGGCAACTAGGTGGCAGTAATGGATAGAGCAGTAAGCCTGGAGTCAAGAGGAACTGAATTAAAATACAGCTTCAGGCTTATACTAGTTGTGTGATCCAGGGCAAGTCACTTAACTTTGTCTTCGTCTCCTTATCTGTAAAATATTCTGGAGAAGGAAATGGCAAACCATTCTAGTATCTTTGCTAAGAAAATCCCAAACGGGGTCACAAGGTATCAGACATGACTGAAACCATCTAACAACAAGAACAGATTTGATTCTTAGTCATCAAATAGACTTTCCCAAAACTTTTCATCCTTCTTGTCAAGACTAACTTCTCTACATGCAAATGGGATGCTATTCCATCCTATTTTCTTCATAAAATTGTCCCTTCTATCATCCACTCTCACCAATTTTGAACGGTATCCTCTGCTTTATTAATACCTGCATTCTCATGCATATGTCATCATCTTCTTTTTAAAATATACTCTTATTTTGTTAAATATTTCTTGATTACAAGCAAAAAAAATTGTGAGAAAAAATTTTTTTCAAAAATCTCTGTCCCATCACTCCCCAATCCATTAAGAAGTCAAGCAATATGATATTGCCTACACTGTATCCTTTAAAACCTTCACTTGATCTGTCTCCCACTGAAAGCTATCATATATTTCTCTTCCTTTTCATGACTAAATTTGGAAGTCATCTACAATTTGTGCCTCTTTTTCCCCTCCTCTCATTCCTTTAAACTTTCTGCACTCTGGCTTTGATCTCATCATTCAACCTAAATTGTTCTCTACAATGTCATTAATGACTTTTAACTGACAAATCTGATGGTCTTTAATCAGTCCTCATTGTTAGTGACCACTCCCTGAAGTCTTTGACACTATACATCATCCACTTGTAATACATTCTCTAATCTAGGTTTTCATGACATTGCTCTTTCTTCTTACTCTCTTAACCACTTCTCAATGTATTTTACCTAATATTCCTCCAAGTCAAACCCACAGCCTATCAACATCCTCCCAGACTTTGTCCTAAATTTTCTTGTCTTCTTCCTCCAAGCTATTCACTTGGTGATCATGTCAGCTCCTGTTGCTTCAAGTATAATTTCCCTGTAATTTTTCAGCTTCCCTGTTTTTCTTCAAGACTCAGATGAAATACCACCTTCTTCAAGAAGCCTTTTCCAGTCTCCTCGCTCTTATACATACACCTCTAAATACCTTCTCTCTGAGATAACCTTTTTTGCATTGTGTATATCTTGTATACAATTATTTACATGTCATCTTCCTCCAATAGAATGCAAACTCCATGAAGACAGAATCCATATTTCTGTCTTGCTTTATATTCTCAACACTTGGCATAGTGCCTGTCACATAATAAGCACTGAGAGCCAATGGAGCATCTTGTATGGCAAATCATTACTGAGAGATAAACAATGGCAATAAGGTACCAGCAGTTTCTTAGTTTCTCCTGACTAAAACCAGTTCTGGTTGTAACTTAAAGGAAGCCAGGAGGCAGAGATGAGGCAAAGGGTGTTCTGGACATGAAAGACAGTCAGAGAAAGTGCCCAGAGCCAAGAATAGAGTGTCTTGTTCATGGTACAGCCAGGAGGCCAGTGTCCCTGAATCAAAGAGTGCATGAAAGGGAGTAAGGAGTAAGGAAATTAGAAAGGTGGTGGGGTGGGTTATGAAGAACCTTGGGTGCCAAATGAAAATGTTTCTTATTTGATAGTGGAAGCAATAGGAAGGCACTGGAGTTGGTGGAGTAGGGAAATGGCATGGTTGGACCTTTGCTTTAAGACAATGGATGAATGGAGAAGTTAGTAGAGTGTAGAAAAACTTGAAGGAAGCTGAACCACCAGAGGCTACCTAAGTGTGGGATAATAAGTGACTGCCCCCAAATCATAGCAGCGTCAGAGGGGAGAAGCAAGCATATTTAAAGAGCTCTTCCAAAAGTTAAATTGAAAGGCTTTGGCAATAAATTTGGACACAGTGGAATGAGAGATAGTGAGGAGTCCAGGGACTAAGTACATGCTGAGGTCCAAATCCTCCTCCTGCTGCTCCCCAATTTTCTATACTATCAACTGAGAGTGAGGTTTTTGTTTAAATAATAAAACTTTATTATATTTTTACATGTAAAAATCATTCTTAATTATTAGTTCAAGGACTAGATCGATCAGGGATTTTGTAAATATGTGACATGTATGTGTATGTGTATACATTATGTCAGTATATATGCAACATATGTATATGTCCCATAGGAAGAAGCTGAATAAATATTTCTATCTACCTGAATATATTGGTACATCTGTAGCTACCTGGGATGTATCTGTATGTAGTTTAGACATTCAGCTGGTCCCTCAAGTGGCACTTTCTTATTATCAAGGTAAATTATGTTTGAGAGAATCTAGATTATTTATCCTCACATCCAAAGTAATTAGCAATGCTCAGTTCCTCCTGGCCTGATTTGGATGCTCATTTTTTCTCCATACTTTTTCAAGGAAAAAAAGTCTTCCTTGTGTTTACATTGGTATTAGTTTCTAAAGTAATTTATTCTTTTTTTTCCACTCTAAAAACAATATTTACATGCTTTTAAGATAAACCTTTAAATTGTCAATGCCTGTTATCTCAGGTCTTATATTCTAATTTTTCTTTGTTAGGTGAAATAGGTAATATATTATTGCAGATTGAGAAATGATCTTGGACCAAGTTGAGAGCTGAATCAGGACCAAGCTCAAGCCCTGGATCTAACATAATGACTATGTGATCATAAGATGCAGAGAATTGGCCTGCCCTTGATTGAGGGAATGTCCTCATCTGGGAATTTTCTCTACCACCAAAATCATAGGTTTGGTCCTTATTCCTTCATCAAATGAAAGAATTCTATTTATATGTTTATTATTATTATTATATAATTTTTTGAGGATGAATTTTGAATTTCATTTGAGAAATTATGAAATAATTCCCAAAACTTTTCTCAATTAATCAAAAAGCAATTATTAAGCATCTTGGAAATTTTACAGGGAAATTTTGACCTTACACTTAGAATTTTTAGATAAATATCTTACCACCTCTGGCTTATGTTTCATAGATTTCCAAATGACCTTTAAAAGATGCTGAGTTCGATTTGAATATGCTGATGAAATCTCTTTGCTCAGGTGATGTTGGGTAGGGATATGAAACTCTAAACTGCCAACTCTGAGGAACAGATGATGTTTTCCTGTCAAAAACACTAATATTCATCACTGCAAAGTGTGTGTTCAAAGTTCATATATGAATATAAATCCGAAACTGGATTTGGGGGGAATTAAAGAGTAATTTCTATTAGGTCATACTTTCCCAACACTATCATGACCTTTACTTTGCTCTGATATTAAAAAAAAAAGATTTAAGAAAATTATCATTATAAAACTCTGTACAAGAACTTATGACACTTGTTTTCTCGTTACTAATCACTATTTTGAACTAGGATTTCTCATTTTGGGTTCCAATTGAACAAAATGTCCCATTCTTAAGAACTGTTTTCACTGATTATTTCCAACTTGAATTATTCTAAACAATTTTCTTTCCAAGTTTGGATATAAAATATAGGTAAAACAGAGTTCCCAATCTTTTTCCATCATCTTACCTCTTGCCATCCAGTTAAAATTCCTAGGTAAAATAAATTGTAGAGTTTCTCACACATATTCACAAAAGAAATAAAATCCAAGGGGCGGCTAAGTGGCCTAATGGCTAGAAAGTCCATTCTGGAGTCAGTAGGATGTGGTTTGAAATCTGACATTTTCTAGTTGTGTGACTCTGAGCAAGTCACTTAACCTCAATAGCCCACCTCTTACTACTCTTCTTCCTTGAAACTGATTCGTAGAATCAATTCTAAGACAGAAGATAAGGGATTTTAGAAATAAAACAAAATACAGTGAGTAAGTAACTTCAATAAGACATTATAGTTATTTACCAAATATTTCCTATACCCTTTAGACAAATTTCTTATATTACATTGCATATACTTTGAGGTGGAGAACCCCTGACCAAGAGAATTAGTAGAAAACTGCATAGTATAAACAATGACAACTAGCATTTATATAATACTTTAAGGTTTGCAAAAGGCTTAAAAATATCCATTTCATCTCATTTTATCCTCATAGCCAACATGGATGATATCATTCCCATTTTACCAATGATGAAATTAAGTCAGGCAGATACGCAGCTAATAAATATCTGAGGCTAGATTGAAAGCTCCGTGCTCACTCACCTTGCTCTTCCAAGCTTTATTCAATAGGACTTAAATTATATTTGTCTCTATATCTCTATACTTCTTTTAGTCAATTATAGACAGTTATAAATATTGTACAGTGATGACAACATACTGATGTCATTTTGGTCCTCCCAGTGGACAGGGCGACAACCAACCAGTTACATAATCATAAAGAAGCGGTGGTACTATAGAAAATTGACCATACTGTTATATCAGTTGGTTTTGCATGATTATAATTTCTTTATTACAAAGGAAAGTTCCTTCAGAGTGGAGGAAGAGGGACATATTGAGAAATAATCATGATTCCAAATGAAAAAGCTTCAGTGAAGTTTTATTTTTTTTTAAGGAAGGATAAAAAGAAAGGCAACAATAAGTTCAACTCCTGTCTCTGATGCTTCCTATCTGTGCAAACTTGTGAAGTCACTTGATCTCTCTGGCCCCAAGTTCCCCAAAGGGTATCAGTCTAGATGGCCTTTAGCCTATTACATTATGATTTCCCTATCCCCTTTTCATTTTTGCATTAAGGATGAACTCAGAACATTATCCATTTTTCTTCTTTTACATAGTTGAGACATAAATCTGCCTTGACATCCATCTTATGCCAATCTATCACTTCCTACTAACTTCAGAGCCTTCTTGAAAGTTTTGGACTTAAGTACACTTGGAATGGGCTCCCTAATTGGTTAGTTTCCTAAGGAAGTGTGTAGAAGTTGTATGTAAGTCCTGCATCTAACACTTAATTAGCTGTGTGACTGGATAAGATTTATGCAACATCTCTCCATGAGCATGTTTCTGCTGATATTAAAATATTACCTATTTTATAGGGTCATTTTGAAAATTTAATAAGGAAATATACATATATATATATATAATACTTTGTAAGCTTTAAAGTGCAGTATAAATCCTTGAATTTTGTTTAGAAAAGACCAAATATTTATTTAGTTTTACATTTGTATGTAGTTAGGGAGGGATGGAGATCTATCACAAAATTATTTTCATATGGTTTCATAATAGTTAAGTATTATCAGCATTTTATTTACTTATTATTCACAGCTTCTGTAACATTGATTTATTCTCTCATTAAGGATTTAATTATCATACTTATTGTAATGTGAAATGTACATTTAAAATGTCTTCCTATCAGAGAACACAATAATTAGGCGATTCTGATAAGATTCTTTTTTATTTTCCCTAGGACAACAAAATGAAAATAGATTGCTGTAGTACATAATGATACCATGGTTTTAATGGTATTTCTTTTCCAAAGTCCTCCTATATGAATTCTCATGGGTCTTTTTATTTAAATAAGGAAGAGAACCAATCACCTAGAACATAGAAAGGCAAAAGAAAAAAAAGATGTGAAAAATTAAGTCAGATATATAAAACTATAAACTATTAGCTATTTGGGGACAAGACAAAATTAAAGGACAGATTAGTGTTTATTTGATGCCATCAGGTAGAGAAATGATAAAGTCAGCCATATATATACTACATGAAGAGCTGGTAATAACATGCAAGGAGATGAGCTGAGAAAAGCAGCAGAATCTTACCAAGTAATTTCAGGAGGAATGCATACTGACGATGGAATGATTTTAAAAGCGCTCAGAAATAAAATCTTGAACTATCTCAAGGAAGATTTAAAACTATCATGATGGAGAATACTTTTTAAGGGAGACCTAGAAAACATTGCCAATTATAGCTAGCAGGTCTCTCAATCCTTTATGAGAAGGGTCTCCACCTACAAAAATACGAGAATAGAATAAACATGCACTCAGAAGGTATTTTGTCCGGTGGACTCTATCTTTATGTGGTTTCATGAAACATTCTATTATTCAGGGAAGGAATGATTTCCTCAGAAGCAGAGGAAACATTTCAGATGTCTCAGTCTTTCATAACAAATGGATCCCTCTCTGGAACTCATTTTGCCTCATAAAAGAAGAGCACTTCAGGGGCACAGTCTACATAAGGACAGTAGGTGGGGAAGTCCATGATTCTTTGGAAGAGAGTTGACACTTCAGAGGCTTCAGTTCTTATTTCTCTCAAGAAGAAATGGCTATGGCTGAAGTGATAAGGTTTTTCCTGTTTTGCCTAGTGAGGCTGAATCCTGCAGCTTCTTGTGTTCCATGAATTTTGGAGTCATGGGTGTCCCCCCCCCAAAGAGATTATCTAGCAATGATCAGAAAGAGATGAGATGAGATGAAGAGTTGTTTTCTTCACTGCTGTCGATGGGACAGAAACAAAAGAAAAGCTTTCCAGGGAATATATCCCTTGTGAAACCCAAGGACTCATATAGAGACCTAGAAAGCATCTCTAAATATTATAAAGTCCTCTGCAAAAGGGTGAAGAGTTGAAGGTCACAGGTAGAGTTTTTGTTCTTACTTCTGATGGAAGTCTACAGCAGTTCAATGCCTTTCCCCAAGGTGAGCAATATGAATTACCTAAGTGACTTCAGGAAATCAGCACAAATAAATCTAGAAGGAGAAATTGAGGGAGTTTTACAGATTGCCTGTTTAGAGCACCAACAGTTCAGAAGTAACCAGTCTAGAGAACAGGGTAAGGATGTCAGGGGTCCTTTTTGCCCAGGAGCTCCTTCCTGTTCTCTGATATCCGTGGGAACCTCAGCAGAGTTCAGGTGATAGTTCTTGACTGAAATGCACCTTGCCCCAGGTTTTCATTTGCAGTCAATGTAGTACAAAGACAGGTGGCTCAGTGAGAGAAATTCTTACTTTATCCTTTATCAAATAGCCCCACTTTTTTTTCTGAATTGGGATTTAAGGCTATTGTCAACAGTAATGCAATTACCCTTGTTTTTATTCAGACCCCAAGGAACCAGACTGCACCCACACCTAATAAGCTTTCTATATGTTTTTAAAGTCCCATGAAATGATTTAGGGCATGGGAAAGTGTCTTCCTATAAAACCTCTTAATCTCTTCTCATCATGTGTCCCAGCTGAGGTGAAAATGACTAGCTTATTGTGAGCATCCCACTTTTCTAAAGAAGAATTAGTCCTGATTTTATATCCCTACGTTCAAATAGTAAATATGCCAAAAGAACATTGAGTCTTTCACTTAATGAAAGTATCTGTACAGAGATTAGGATTTGCCAAGTTACATACCATTAAAAGAAATTGGATAACAGTGTGATAATGACTATAAAAGACATTATTCGATGCACAGGTTGTTTCTTTCAATCGTGAAAAGCGGAGATAAACTTACATTAGTAAATGATGATGACAGATTAGGTTAATGCCATTTAAAATGTAATTTCTTGTTTTGAAAAATGCTCTAAGATGGTTCCACCCCCCTCACCCCCCAGCTACTATATTGCCACAGTCTACAAGGGATAGAGATTGAACCTGTGGTTTCATTTAGCATAAAAGAACTCAAAAGTTAGAAAATTGCCTCAACTATGTCAGGTCAGTGACTTCTCTAAAACTTACAGTCTCCGAATGTTGCTCAGAACACTGAAGGGCCAAGTGAATTGTCCAAGGTGACAAAGCCAGTACATTAAAGAAGTAAGACTTAAACCCTGGTCTTCTTGGCTTTAAAGCGTGCTCTCTTTCCACTGTACCATAATTCCTCTCCCAGTACTTAATTCCTCTACAGTGAATATTCTAAACTGGATGACCACTGAAATCTTGTCTAACTGTAAAATTATATCACTTTATAAACCAATTATCTTAAAGGAAAAGACCAAGATAATGGGTTTAGATTAGAATAACTCATCTTTTTCTAATGTTTACAAAGCATTCTTCTCACAGCAACCCATTAAAGTGGACAGGCTCAATATCCCTGTGGATCAATTATCTTTGCTTGCTTCCATGGCAAAAGTCTGGACCCTTCTTGCCATTGTGACATTGCCACAGGCCACAAATAGGTAGAAGAGATGATGTAAATGAAGGACCTACTTGTACAAAGATACTTAGAGCAGCTCTTTTTGTAGTGGTGAAAAGTTGGAAAGTGAAGAGCTGTCCAGCAATTGGGAAATGGCTGAGCCAGTTGTGGGGGTATGATTTTAGTGGAATACTTTTGTGCCCTATGCTTTTTTAAGGAAAGATTTTTTTAAAGAAAATTTTAGATAAATAAGTGGGAGGTCTATTCTTCCAGTGAAAAAACAACTCAAAGGAGTTATAATTCACTAATACATGCTTATACATGTGTGTATATTATCTCATAATATATTGCATATGTAGGAACATGGAATATATCACATATATACTACTATGTTCTTTTTTATTATGCTTTATGTAATTTTGCAGTGATGATATTACCTATCTATCAATGCTATACATGTATACATACATGTGTACATGTAAATCATATGTGTGTGTCTATATCTACATCTGAAATACGACCCTGAAGATCTAGTTTTTAGAATTCTAGCTTCCTTCAGGGTTCAGTTTACATGCTATGTACTCTATATAAGAAGCTTTTCTTGGGTTCTAGATTCCCTAGTTGTTAAGGGTAATATTCTCCTCTTATAAGCATCTGTGCATGAACATATATATTATATAAAAGTATATATGCAGATAATATACATACATGTGTGCATGTGTGTGTTGGCAGCTGTCACAGAGGTAACTTTCCTAGAAGACAATGTGAAAGTCAAAAAATGAACGTCGATATAGTAGACTTATGGGAAATACGGGGTTCAGTTCCTGTGACCACCAAAAACTATAATCTTCCCTTAGAGGCTACTGAAAATGCACTTTTCAGCATACAATTCTTTATAACGAAACATTAACTCAAATAAGATACACTGTTCCTAACCTGTACAGTAACCATGAAATAACCAATAAGATGCATTATACAAAATAAAATTGGTGATACACTAAACAGTTTTTCTTCCTAGTAATTCCCTAGATATTGTGAACACTAACATCTCAATCTTTTAAACATGATTTCTGACAATATTTGTTTTTCATTACATGGGAAATCTACAGAAATTCTGTACAGCAAAAAAAAATTCTTAAAATTAAAATTTTAACCTAATTCTTACCTTCCACTGTGTCAAAGAGCAATGTGAGGGCATCATTCCCTATACTAAATCGCTATAAGCTTCTGCTGGAAGATGCTATGACTGTTTTAGTCTGGACATCGTCTCTGACACTTTGTCCTTCACAGTTGATGGATGGGGTTTTTGATCATTCGTATTGAGAGAGATCTTAGACATCATCACCATTAATAGCTTACATTTACATAATGCTTACTACATCCTAGTTATTGTTCTAAGTGTTTTATAATTATCTCAGGTGGTCAATACAAGTCTGGAAGGTGGGTGCTATTATTATTATTGTTGTTGTTGTTGTTGTTGTTGTTACCATTTTATAAATGGAGGAAACTGAGGCAAATAGAGATTAAGTGAATTGCCAAAGGTCACACAGCTAATAAGGATCTGAGGCTAGATTTGAATCCAAGTCTTCCTAACGCCAAGCCTAGCACTCCTCTGCACCACTGAGTTGCCTATTATGAACACATGCCTAAATTTTCTCTAAGATTTCTTTTGGGGTTTTACTATACTTCCATTATATTGAACCAGGATTGCTGGGGAAAGCCTGCCTTCCTCTTTTCGGAAGTTTAGTCCTCCCAAAACTGAATTTAGTTTGGTGAGTCCAGAGAGAGAGACCTATTGAGCAAAAGGGTGGCCTTTATGCTGCAAGTGACATCCGAGTTTAAGGAATCACAAAATCTTGCTTTTTTGTAGAAGTGGGGAAAGATTCATATCCTTAGCAAATAAATGCACTGCTATGAATCTGTCAAGGCTGCTGATTGAACATCCAAGTAAGGTTCTTTGCCCATATAATCCCATTAGAAAGCAGCAATCTTGTCATGGCATGAACCATAATCACGCCATTGCACATTAGAAAAAGAGAGAGAAAGCGAGTATCCTTTCAAGTAAGCATCATTTCTGAATCAATGTGACATTTATCTCCGTGAATACCAAGGTTGCCTTTTAGGTGCCATCAGGAAAGCATTCATCTCCACCAGGATGATAAGCCATTGACATTATCTTTTCCAGTGGTTTTCATATACTCTTGATTTCTGAGTGTGCAGTAATTCAGGCGAGAAGAAGGAGCAGCTTAATCCTCACATTCATTATAACATTCGGGATCAATGAAGAGCTCTTCCCAAGATTCATTACTGATACACAATTTAAATGAAGTCTGCTGCCAATTTATGGAGCGACAATTCAACACAGATAGCTGTAGATTCCCCTCTCATTTTGTGTTACATCCATTTTTCAAAAGTGATCACCAGTAAACAAAATTCATTTCACAACTTCTTTAATTGACTGAATAAATTCTTTTAGATCCATTCACCAGTCTTGTACATTTTCCCTCCCCTCTTGACCAAATTACCTCTTTTCCCTCCCAAGTATCCAGAACCTTGAAATACTCTATGATCACAGTAGCATAAACTGAAAGTTAGGGAGGAAAAAGAAAACTATCCTCAACGGAAAGAATCACAATAGAACTCTTGTTTATCAGTATTGTTTCCTTTACTCTATAACAGAATTATAGACTTCTAACTTTAAGGGACCTTAGAGGTCATGAAGTCTAACCCCCTCATTTTGCAGATGAGGAAACTGAGTCCAAGATAAGGTAAATTATTTATCAAGGGTCAACTCAGCTAATAAAAATCTGAGGTAGGAATTAAATGAATTAATTACTTTTAAAACATTTATTAACTATTGAATATGTGCAAAGCACTGCATTAAGAGCTAGGAATGTGGAAAGAAAAATGAACATGATCTTTGCTCTCAAGGAGCTCACATTCTGATGGATTTACAAATATGTTGTAGCTACAAGTTAAGTGGAAAAGCCCTGTGAGTAAAGTAATGGCGAAGCAGGTGATGATGTACTCCTCTGATGCCAGACCCGGTAAGAAAATGTTATCCTTTTTTGATGTTCAACCATCTGACCGTGCCAAGGAGTTTGGTGGTTAAGAACAATAGTTACGGCTAGTGAGGGGACCCGCGCTCCCAGGAGCTGCCAGGGAAGTCTCCTCAGGGATTGCTCCCCTGGATGGTGATTGCAGGGTTTACATGAAGGCAATCTTCTGAACACCGAATGTGTTGTTAGTTTTGTTTGCTTCACTTCTCTTCCTGTCTATCACTTTATCGATTTCAGAAGGGCTGCTTCTCCAAATCAATACCAGGATGTTGGCCATCCAAATCAATGGTGTCAGATTCAAATAGACAGGAGCTCATATATAAAGATCTCAATATTAACTTAGGAAAACACATATTACCCCTTTCTATGTTCTATCCTATTCTAATTTATTTTGTTAATTTTTTCTCAATTATATTTTAAGCTGGCTAAAATGAATTAAATCCAGTTAAACTCATATTCAGCAGTGCTGGGCTGTTCTATGTGTTTGATCCTTCTGACCTAAGTAACATAAAATGGGCACCAAAATGGACTTGAGAGGGTACCAAAAATAAATTCAATGAGCTTCTATGTTACTAATTCTAAAGACACACAATCAGTAACCAAATCCTAATGTTTCTATTTGTCAATATTTCTTGTATCTAACCCTCCTTCCCATTTCCATTGTCGTCATACTAGTTCAGTCTCTCCCTGCATCTCAATAGTGTTACAGTAATCATCGCTAACTCATTCTGGATCCTCTCAAGGAAATCTCAGGCTATGTTCTGTCTCTGTTCAAATACCTTTTACACTCCCCACTGACAACTGAATAAAATCCATATTCCTTAGTATGACTTTGCAGACACTCCATGATTTAGCCTTGCTTTGGTTTTCTAATGATAACTTTGCACCTTCCTTAATGCACTTATTTTTTTTCTTTTACCAGTCATGCCTAATATATGTATATACCTTCCAATAGAACTGTGAAGTCCAAGGACCCTGTATTATCCATTTGTATACTTTTTCCTCCCTTCTTTCCTTCTTTTCTTCCCTCATTCCTTCTCTCTTTCCTTCCTTCCTTCTTCCCTGTTCTTTCTTCATTTCTTTTTTTCTTCCCTTTTATCATCCTGCCTCTAGGATCCATCCTATGGAGCATGCTCAGAGTTCTGGTTCTGGGTGGAGCTTTGAAGCTAGTCATGCATAACTAATATTTAGAGTTGATAGAGTCCTCTTAATGGCTAAAGAGTCAAAAGTGCTGATAACTCAGTGAATATATAAAAGACTGCCTTTCCCACCTCTATCTTCCTTGAAAGTCGTAAATTTTATCAGCATTGTTTTGAAATTATTTTTATGAGAAGAATGAGGGAAAGAAATGGATTTTCTGCCCCAATTCCTCCATGCACTGTGAGCAAGTGGTCTAGACAAGCCCTTGCCTGGGTTTGGGCCTCATTTGTGTTCTTTATTGATTTTAGGAGAATCCCAAAATGGACATATGCAGTCTCAGAGGAAACTGTGAACTGGAAAGTTGTGTTGCTGAATAGTGGTTGGGGTCGAGTCCATGACAACTACTCCAGTCATCTTGGAGATGATGGCTGCCAACAAATGGATTAGACCAACCTTCTCTGTTTTATCAAAAGACAGATATGAACTTGTTAAGACAGTATAGATCAAGAGTGAAATCTGAAACGCCAAATTAGCAATTTTATAAACTGCTATTTTTTATGAAGTTCATCAGTTTTCTATCAGATTTAACAGTAATCACAAGTTTACATTCCTGAATCCTGTTTGGGTCACTGGGTGAACATGCATTGTGACTCTTTTAGGTTTAGCAATTGTTTTCTGTATAGGAAGAAATTACTTGTCCCAAAACTGATTCATGTTGAACATTGAATAACTTTTTACATGCCTCAGCTGTAAGTAAAATCATCTCTGAGGGTACAGAGTGATGGTTTAACAAGTCAAAGAGGATAAGAATGAGGATGGCTCCCTAGGACTTAACCCAGTCCAAACAGCAATTCTCAGTAAAGAAAATGGGTTTGACGCAGTTGCTCATTCCCAGTGGACCCAGCAAGTTTCTCAAGGTTTTCTTCCTTTCTTCTTGTCTTCCTGTATCTAGTCCCTTACTCTCTCATTGATCAGAGTACCATTCCCTAAAGACCCAGAACAATCCTTTACTACTTTGATAAACTCATCAAAGCTAATGGTATAATACTTGGTTAATGCCTTACTCCTCCAGGATAAGATATTTGCATTTTAAGTGGGTAGGTGATATTTCTGAGGTATATGCATATTTTGCATGTATCATATCATACCATTTAGACAGTCATTAAATAATAAAAACAAAATTAAAAGATAATTTGTATGTACTGTTTTAGCTTATAACTTAAAAAAAAATCCACAGTGCCCTACACACACTAATTTGAGTAACTTCGGTTCAGGCTTACATGGATAACATTGCCTTAGTATATAAGAAGCTTAGGGTTTATAGGAATAACAGATGAGTATAATACTACTGATAACATAAAGGCTGGAACCTGGTCCCTTTCAGTAGCAAATCCCACAATCCTATTATCAAAGGTAACTAATACAATCATAAATAAAACTCCCTAAAAGAATCGAAATTTAGAAATGAGAGACCTGGTCTCTACAGTTGAAAAGATTATGTTAAAGTGTTTAGCAATTTGAGGAACTTTCTAATAATTTTATCACCACAAAATATCTCTTCACTCATTTTTGTTGGTAAGAGAAATAAAATTATTGTTCAATATATTATCAGCAATCTTTAAATGTTAAAAATATTTCATTATTACTTTTACTTTCTTTATATTGATATTTCTACTTCCCCTTATAGGATGTGGTAGTGATTTCTGTCATTGATGTTAAAAATGGATTATTGAAACACTGGCAGATTTGTGCCATTTTTTAAAATTTTTGTATGTGTGTGTGTGTGCTCCTATAATATTCAGCTTAGTTGTTGTGTCTCATGACAAGTTTTCTAATGACTAATTTTCCCTAAGTTACACTCCAATGTTTTGTGAGGTAATAGTAGTCATTGTCTTCTATCTTTTCCTCTTTAGTATTTTACAAATGAATCTGTATGGTAAATAAGCATTATTCTTGACTATCATATTTCAACTTTGTAAGGACAAACAGCAGCTAATATGGGTTCTTCATTCTTTGTTCTTATGATGATATCAGTTAATCTGCTGACAGAAATTATGGTTTTCTTGTCTTGTTTTAATGTCCAACAGGTATATAGTACTTTATGATTTGCAAAATGATTTGTGTATATTAACTCATTTAAGTCTTACACATACTTCTGAGTTAAATATTGTTGGCGTCATCATTCTTGTTTTCCAGAGTAAAAACAAATATGAGCTTTAAAGAAGCTTGATAACACGGTTTATGTCAGCCACAGTTTTTAAATGTGTGTTTTCCTGACAAATCTAGAGTGGCCTCCATATTGCAGCATAGAAGAACTCATTTATTGTCTCTCTTTCTCCAATACACCAGTGGACTTGTGATCTGATTGATGTCTGTATTTCCTCCAGGAATGAAGGTACCAAACAACCTGTCCTCCTCATCCTTTATTTATCTGGCATTTTTTCAGCATCACTATCTTTGGTAAGGAGGCTCAGAATGAAGCCATTATATTTGCATGCCAGATCTTCTTATCGACTTTGTCATTCTCATTTGATGTTGATTTTGACCTGAATTTGCAATGATTCTGCATCATTAACTAGTCATTTCCTATCTACTAAGACATGGTCAATTTCAATTCTTTCTCTGTAGAGTGCTCATTATAATCAAACGCCTTCTTCTTCGTGTGGAGAGGTAGTGGTAAAAAACAAAAACAACAACAAAAATACAATTGTATTGTCAGCCAGAATCATGTGACCCTTGATAAATCACTTCATGCCAATTGTCTAGACCTTACCACTCTTTAGTCTTAGAACCAAAGAATAGGATTTAAAAGGGAAGGGTTTAAAAAAAAGCTTTCATGATAAACTTGGAAGTTCATGGAAGATGGATTCCCTATAGAGCAAAGAGTGGTTTCCTATAGAAGGTAAAACCCTCTGGATGTTCGACTTTCAGAAGATATTTGCTGACTATGTCAAGTCCCCAAATATTGCAAACTTCCTCAGTGAAGTTCAGGAACACTAATGAGATTGTTCTTACATTACACACAGAAAAACAATGAAAGTCGTAAAAATGGAAGATGACTAACTATTGAATATATAATCTTTAGTTGACAACCTATTAATCTATCGATACATATTTCTGGGGAAAACACTAAAAAAAGACAATGAGCTGAGTAGCATTTTTCAGATGATATTCAGGACACTGTATATATATATATGGACACACACACATACATATCTATGTATATATTCTGGACACATACATATGAAGAAAGCAAGAAGTATTGCATTTGGAAAACTGTCAATGCTTTCAACAGTCCTTAACTGTTCTCTGACAGCCAAATAAAACAAAGCAAAAACAAAATCAACAACCTTTTTTAACACAAATAGTTTCCTGTGAGGCTCTATAGTTAACAGCATAATCCCAGCAGAACCAAAATTTCAGATGCCCTAAAGAGCAATAGAAAGGATGCAAGGAATGAGTAGGCTGAGCTGATTTGCTTGCAAGACGTGGAATAAAAGATATCTCCCAGGAAACATTTGAGAAGAAAAAGCAGTTAACCAATCATTTATCAAGTGCCATTGTACAGTGGATGCTATAAATGTGAAAAGGCATACGTTGAGGTCATTTTGGACAGATTTTCTATGGAACAAGAAACTAAGAAGAATTATGCAAAATTATAAGGTGAGGGTAAGTTGCAACCTGCACCAATAGAGGGTGTGCTCATAATCAGTGAGGTCAAAGATCATTCAAATATTAAAGTCTTCTTATTCTCCTACTGGCTCTGTAAATTGTAATATTCATTATTTATTACTTGTTTTGATAACCCCTGAACACATACTAAAGCTCACAAATGCTTTAGGCAATTTCGAATTTCCAAAATGCTTATTTGAAAAGTTTTTACTAGTTGGCATTTGACATCAAGAAGATAGACTGCTCCATAAATAAAACTTACGTTTAATTCCAATTTCATATGCTATGTATTCTTTTGTATTCTAACACAAGTGGCTAAAGCCAGTCGAGCTCTTCAAATGTGTTCTGGGAAGATATAGAAAATTTAAAATGCCAAGTAGTGAAGTTGAAAAATCAATTTTCCTGTTTGTATTTAGTTGAATTCGTGCTGATGGCTCTTCTATAGGTTATATTGGATCAGGACATGATCCATATTGGTTATTGAGTCAAGTTTTTATAATAAATGATATGTGTTTAATGCCTGGAGAATGATGGAGGGGAAAGAACATGAAACTGACCTTTATTAGATCTCTTTGAATTCTAACTCTCCTTCTTTCAATAACTTTGAACCAGTTACTTAACTTCTCAACCTCAAGATGTTCATTGGTAAAATGGGAATAATAGAGAATTAACAATACTTTCGTTAATCACTCTGTAAGATTGTCAGGAGAACGTGGCTTTTAAAAGTATAAAATGTTTCATGTAAAAAAGAGAGGCGTTCTTTTCATTTTTCCAAACATTAGCTATTTTATTCAAATCTGGAATTTTTGCTGCCATTTTTACAACTAGTTAGCATCATGGACTACTACAATCTCTGAAAGAATGGAAAATTACTCATTATTCCAAAATGGGGAAGAAGGGCAAATTAAAATAAGCCACAGTCGTTATAGTTGACAAGTTATATGCAAACAATAGATGTAAGAGATATCAAAAGGACATGTGTCCAGGCAAAAAGTGGGCCAGTGGTGTTGTGGGAATGTAGAGGTAAGCTATGTACAGCCTGATGGTTAAACTAGAACTCATGTCTTGTCAGTTGACTGAGAAGGCAGTCCTCAACAGGTAAGGATGGCTCCCCCTGCCGTGCCCTGGAGAGCAGAACACACAGTTGCACAGGATAATAAACCATGACTAGGTCGCCATCTGCACTATTGGTCCCACAGAGAATAGTTTTGTTCAGGTATACGCAATGGAAACCTCCGTGTTGGTCGCTGTGTCAGAATCGACAGCGGGAGCTGTCAGCTTTGCCCTTGATATTTTTCTAAGTCTGGTGATGACTTGCAGGGTTTTTCAAGGATGGGTTCAGGGTAATTCGAATGGCCAGATCGTGTGGGGCCAAGAGGGTGGAGGAATGGGCATGCTGGGAATAATGGGAGTCAGAAGAACAAACGGGATGCTGCACAAACGTGGTCTTTTTCTTCTAGTCTCAAAAGAAATGTTGGAGGCGTACTCTGCAATCTGAGGAGGCAGGAAGCAAATGGAATTTAGTTCCTGTAACTTAGCTAGAAGAAAAAACTGGAGATTATTTTCTGAAACACTTAAGTCAAGAAGATTCCATAGCAGCTCGCAAACTGTGTCTGCCTGGGAAGGAGCTACGAGCCTGCTTAGAGAATAAGTCTGCTGGCCTAGGTTAGCTCCTTTAAAAATCTCTGTAACATTTTCCTCAGAAGGGAAGAGCAGCAAAAGAAGAGGCGGAAGGTAAAAATAGAAGTGGTGATGGAGGGAGAGATACAGTAAGATGACAAAGCCTTAACGAGTCATTACAACCCTTTGGACCATGCTGACTCTCACCCAAATCAGACAGACAGACAGGCAGAACAAAGACACAGAAAAACACACAGGCAGAGATGGATAGAGACAGACAGAAAGACAGACAGAGATACAGATATAGAGAAAGAAACCGAGACAAAGACAGAGACAGACACCATCGAAGGGAATACCGGATCCAAGGGCTAATGCCAAGCAACCACAAAACACAGAGTTATGCTATGGAGGAGCAAACCTGGTTCTTGCTCTTTGTTGGTACCATGAATCCTGTGGACCATGCACATCCAAAGAAAAGACTTTCCAATGATGCTGAGTCTACTTCCTGCTCGCAGACGTTTTCATCTCCTGGTGGTACTCCATTTAGACCAATAATGTGAGTTCCTGGGGAAGGTGAGGTCCAACCAAGGGGTAGGTTGATTGACTCCCATGCAATCCAGTGAACTTCTCCTACCTAAGATGGAGGGTATCTACTGGTTGAGGGTGATTGTAGTTGCTTTTTCTGGGCAAAGACGGGGCTTATAGGAGAGGAATCTTTTGGGGTACCACCCCTCCCTGTACACTTCATTCTTTATAGCAAACTTATTTCTTGTTCTATTCCTCAACAAACTGGCTTGCTTGCAAGGGAGCTGAAGACATAAAGTAAAGAATGAGAAATAAGCCAAATTCAAATGTTCCTAGAGCCTGAGCCTGGTAAACAAAAGGATGGAGAAAGAGTTAAGGATCAAACTTGTGATTTCATGAGCAAAGGGAACTCTGCCTATCAGAATCTTCTCTCTGCAACGTATTGTTGTTCAGATGATTCAGTCATGTCTGATTCCTTGTGACTCCATTTGGGATTTTCTTGGCAAAAACATGAAAATAGTTTTCCATCTCCTTCTCTGGGTCGTTTTACAAATGAGGAGACTGAAGGAAATGAAATTAAATGACTTGCCTGGGGTCACGCAACTCAATCCAGATTTGAACTCATGTCTTCTGCTACCAGACTCAAGAGTTCTATTCACCTAGCTGCCTACTAGGTGCCTGCAACCTATAGTCTGAGAGAATTGCCTAGGAAACGCAAGGTAGTTAAGTGACTTACCTAAGGTCATGCAGTTAATGCTTCAGAGTCAGGGTCTTAGTCCAAGGTCTTTTTCTATCCACTACATGGTGCTGCATCTCATAATGAACTAGAGAATGTGGATTATTGAGAACATTCTAATATTGAACTTAAGTTCATCTGGGTCCAGGGCTGCTTTTCTAAGATAATAGTCATCAGAGAATTCAATCCAAATCTAGGGGAAATTAGTAGTGGGTAGGAGTAGAGGGGAAAAAAAAGGAAGAGAATTGAGTACAACCTTCTTTCTTCATTTTGTGTACTGATTTCTAGAAAAGATGCTGTTCCATGTTGCAATTGAGCATTATAACAAATCAAACATATTGAAAATTATAGATTAATACTTTAAAATGTGTGCATATGGTGGGTCATCTTGAAATCAATTCGCTCTCAAAGGTATCCCTTTTTATCTTTATTTATGGCTTTGTTACTGAATGATGAGCTCCTGGTTTTCTCCAAAGAGGAGGACCATTCATGTATGGATTAAAGATGATGTTGGAAACAAATGGCGAATATTCAGCCTTGTTTTTCCATCTGGTGTTGAGCCTTCTGGAAGGGCACTTTTTCTAAATGACTGCATTCCTCCCTAAAAGACTGGGAGCTGCCAATCACGGTCTCAGGTTTCTTTCTTCTCTCAACCTGCCACTCTCTGGCTACCTGTTGAATTGGCTGTGGGCTCTTTGAATAGGAAGGCTTTGGCGTTTCGACAGCGATACTCTGGGAGAAAGAACATTAAAATGTAGGAAGGGATTTCCAGGAGGTATAAATACCTGCACACGCCCTCTGTGTGCCTCAGCGCCTTCATGATGTATATATGTAAGTAAGGAGAATTGAGAGAGCACTGGGTAGGATACAAGCCTAAAGTTCGAATCCAGCGAAGATCAGTTTTTCTTTTCTTTCTCTGATTTTGGGGATGAGTTGCCAACCTTTTACTTCAGCTGATAGCTTTGTGCCTCTGAATTCGGAATCCTCTGCCACTCTGCCTCTGATAATGCATCACAGTGCTGCTGATTGCCTGCCAGCCTCCAACCATGCGACCAATGTGGTGTCAACAGGTACTGACTCTATGACTTCCAATTCCATTGTTTTTCAGCATTCATCATTTCACAATTTTAGCTTTAAAATTGAAATCATTCCAAATCCATTAGTCATTTTCAAACAGACTTGGGGAAATAGGGTAAACGCTAGAGAATGTTACAAAGTATAGCCAAAAAATGAAGCTAGTTACTCAAATATTTTTCTTCACCAAAATGTTTATGTTCATGATTACATATATAAAAGAAAATTATT
This sequence comes from Monodelphis domestica, assembly GCF_027887165.1. Lineage (NCBI taxonomy): Eukaryota > Metazoa > Chordata > Mammalia > Didelphimorphia > Didelphidae > Monodelphis > Monodelphis domestica. Next base: position 250,694,669 of record NC_077234.1, read on the forward strand.
ATGGGGAAGAAAAACATCCAAAACAATATAATTTATGTGTTTGCTTATTAGCAAGTAATCTATATCTGTTGTATCATGACTGACTAATTAGAAAATATGTAACCTGATAACTTCTAAATTAAAACTTTTTTTTGGCAAAACATAAATTAACTAAACAAGTAATACTTTGGAAATTCCGCAGCTAGGAAGTATTATCTCTTATTGTATTTGGAAACTGATCAGCTCACTTAAGGATTTACTTACCTTTTAGCTTCAATTATATGATATCCACTTAAGTCTTTAAAAAATTATAAAACCAGATAACAAGTGAAATTGTTATACAGCAATAATTGTCTCTAGTGGATTCTGATGATGAGAAAAATTAAAGAAACCCCAATAATCTTGTAAGTTTTTAGCAAAGTATAAATTTTAAATGTAGAAAAATATATTCACAGAACTAATATGATAAACATTTAAAATTCTAAGAATGAGTCCTAAGCTATGGTCATTGTCCTCAATACAGAAAAGAGAAGAAATTTTAAGTTTTTAAATCAATTTTCTACATCATTGTTCTAGAATTGAACAAATATTAAATAACTAAAATTTGAGAATTCAAATAAATCTATTTGAATATTAGAAATCTGACATCTCATGGACTGAGAATTTTCAATTTTTGTATAAGTTTTTAAATCAATTTTCTACATCATTGTTCTAGAATTGAACAAATCTTAAATAACTAAAATTTGAGAATTCAAATAAATCTATTTGAATATTAGAAATCTGACATCTCATGGACTGAGAATTTTCAATTTTTGTATAAGGTTTTAAATCAATTTTCTACATCATTGTTCTAGAATTGAACAAATCTTAAATAACTAAAATTTGAGAATTCAAATAAATCTATTTGAATATTAGAAATCTGACATCTCATGGACTGAGTATTCTCAATTTTTGTATGCATTGATGAAGCAATGAAATAGTCATATGGTATTCTATAAAGTTGATCTATAATGTAGACAAGTCCATGAGAGTATAAATTGCTTATGTTAACAAAACTGGAAGAATACATTGCAATTTCCCCCTTTCTGAAATACATACAAAATCATTACTGAAAAAATGAACTTATAAAATTATAACTTTTCACATATACATTGTATTTTGTAATTTATGAATTTTTCAGGACATGTTTTTATGATAAAATTGATAGGTTGAATATAACTATGTCTACAGATACACACTCAACTTTTTTGAACATTTAGATGCTGGGTTCTAGTGAAGTTATATAGCTGTTAAGACAATTTTTCTCATGTATAAATAATTTCCTATTCTACCAAAAGTTCCCAAGATTGAACATTTTATTTGGGATAATTTTACAGGCCAAATTAAAAGAAATGAATTAATGCATTAATATAATGGTAATAATGGAAGTACTGGAAGATAAATTTCATTTGAAGAAAAAGGGACATAAGGTATAATTACTGAAATAATTGACTTTTTCTTGTAAAGCAATAATGAACTCCAAAATACACATAAGGGGTAAATATGGAGAAGGGAGCACCCTGTGATTTCCTACTCTGTAGTAATGTAAAATGATGTTCCATATTGCCTGCTTGTGCATGAAGAGAAGTATAAAACTGAGGCAATTGTCTTTATGATTAACTAGCTCAAACCCCTGCTTTTGATTTATTCATTTTAAAAAACTCATTAAATTAATCTTTAAATTAAATTAAATTATGTAGAATAATTTAATGTATTAAATTTCAATTTAGCATACCTTCACCCATGCCCAAATTTCAAATCAAAAGAACATAAAAATAAATGAAAACCTAGAAGGTTAAACATATAAATATTGAAGAATATTAAGAAGTGCTTCCATTTCTCAAAGGTTCAAGTGGTTTCAGATATGATTCTAAGGATGGTCTGAGACCAGTCTACCTAAATTTGGAGGGACATCATTAGACTAGCTAAAGGTTAAAGAGTTTTCAGTTACAGGTGAACACATTTTTTTGGCCACAACAAATTTTTCTGAGACAATTTATATTGGCTCAGTAAATAGCTGATGCTTGTAAGCCTAAAATATATTAATTAGAAATCTCTTTGGTCTTTTCAAAGAATTCTTGACAGCAAAATATTTAAACATCAAATGTTGTATGTATGTGTAGTTAATTACATATTTTCCTAGTCCATAGTAAGGAATTTAAATTCATCAAATCTTATTATTTAAAGGTGAATTAGGTTTTATATATTAGTTGTCACCTATATTATGATTTTTCAAAAAATTCAGATATTTAGGGGAAAACATTCCATTTCAGGAGAAAGGGGAGGAAGAATGTTCTTAGTTAATTTTTAAATCTCTAAACTTGATCTCAGTTTAAATTTCTATAATCTTCATCTTTATATTATCTTTTACATTTTTTATTTAAAAAAATATTTTATTATCCTTATGCTAAGGGGAATCCAGCACCATAATCAGAATGTAAACAATTACAAATAAAACAATGCCCAAACTATAGCACTATAGCCAACAGGATAAGATAGAATTGAGATTTCTATGGGATGGAGATTCCCAAGAAGGAAATTCCCTCTACCCAGGCAGATAGTACATTTTCTGTACTTTGGGGACTTAGAGAGTTAATTGGACCGCTGAAAACATGAGGAATTTGGCCAAAGATATACAGCCAATATTTGTCAGTGATGGAACTTACAACTAGGTCTTCCTGGCTCTGAAGCGGGCTTTCCATCCATTATGTCATCCTGACTTTGGCAAACATGAAAAAGTTCTCGTTACATATTCCTGTTACAAGAAGCCATCATTAGTCGTGAATGAAGCAGTATCTATACATCGTGGCGTTCCAACTCTCAGAGCCAAGCTTCTCAAGTCATTTTGTGATTTGATTGCCTTGAATAATTTTTAGAAGACTTCCCAAGTGGAATGGTAGAAGTGGCTAAGTGTATTGATTCAATTGTGCAGGTATTAAGATTATGAGCAAATTATCCACATACATGTCTCCTCAAAGGAGTTTGTTAGTTTAATACCAGGCTTCTGATTTTGTTTTCTCCTAGTATAAACTGCACATGATGAATGAGTTTAGTAGCATACGTATGTAGAAAAATTTTATAAAAGTTCCAGTAATCCAGTTTACCTATTTTTATTACAGAATATTTTAAGTACCAGTAAATTTACCAGAAAGGAGGCAGCTAGGTGGCTCAGTGGATAGAGTCAGGTCTTGAGACAGGAAAATGCTTGGTTCAAATCTGGCCTCAGACACTTCCTAGCTATGTCACCCTGGGCAAGTCATTAACCCCAGTTGCCTAATCATTACCACTCTTCTGCTTTGGAACTGGTAGTATCAATTCTAAAACAGAAGGTAACGGTTTAAAGAAATCAATAGAAAGAAACCTTGCAACTGTGTCCTTTTTAAATTCATAGTACATATCTTAGGGGAGGGATCTAGTTCCTAAAGTGCCCCATGAATCTCAATATGCAGCATCATCATCGGGTTGCTGAATAGCTTGGAATTACAGTGAGGTTGCAGTCAAGTAAGACCTTTAATGATTATCATCTTTGAGAAATAGAAACACCTTATTCTTGATTGTTCAAAGGTGAATTTCATACAAATGGGAAGTGATTAGAAGTGATTAACTTTTTAAAAAAGTAACAGAACAAATATAAATATATATATATATAAATATATTTCTGGATTGAAAAGAATATGTCTTGAATCCTCATACATTTTCTTACCAGTCCCGTCTATTTTGTCTTTGATCCAAACTCCTAAATTTTCGCACATGCATTTCTCCATGACAACTTTTGGAAACGCATCAGCAAGCCTTCATTATTCTGTTCCTTCCTGCCATTATGGAAACCAACAGTCTACCTATGGGGTAATGACAGGTAAGAGAGTATAATTTTATCCGATGAGTTTTCAACAGGCCAGATTAAGATTCAAGATGTCTGAAATTACTGGGTGAGTTTAATTTGGGATACGTGCCCAGAAAGAGTGCATATATACTGGCAAGTGTATATTCTTGTCCCTGGACAAGAGTCTATTTTCTATATTTTCAATATATTTCTATATTTTCAATACATTCCAACTATATTTTCTAATATTTTGAAAAGCAACAATTAAGTAAATATAGCCATCAAAAACAACCAAAGGGAATTGCAAATTCATACATTTTTCATAGCTTCTTTCCAAAGAGGAACAAAAATTGGAAAAATTATATTAAAAAAATTAATGATCTCATCTTTCAACTGAAGAAGCTGGATGTAAAGATACAGCCTAGGACTTGGAGTCAGGATCTTGCGTCATAGATAGCAGCTGGGTGAAACTGGACAAATCATATAGCTTGACTCTGTTTCCTCCACTGTAAAACAAAACTACTAATAGCGATTATTTCAGAGAGTTATTTTGAAGATAAAATGAGTTGACATATGCAAAGTGCTTTGCAAACTGTAAAGCACTCCAGAAATACTCGATTTCTTCTTCTAGATCCGCAGATTATCTGTTCTAGATGTTCTTGTTGCAGTCAGTATAGGAAGCAGAGGGAAATATTTTAGAAAGAAACTATCTCCAGGTGGCCTTCTATGGGTATTCCCAGCGATTTAATCAGTGTATTTTGAAAGCTTCATATTATGAGTGTGCTGTGATTTTACATTTCAGTATGGCATTTTCCTGATAATTTATAATGTAGCAAATCTATTCTCTTGGTTTTGGGCTTGAGAGGCACCTCCGTTTTATTCTAAGTACACAGAGCACGCAGCCAGTCCGTCTGCTCTGCTCCCCCCTTTTTATGGGCTAAGCTATCTCGGGATAGGATTCCTTCCGCCATTGTGGTGTGGCTTTCTCCCTAGGCGTTTTCCCGGATGGACATGGACTTTCCAAATGGGCTCAGTGGCCCAGGCTTTACTGGGGGCTGCCTACCTCATTGCAGCCCGCCCCCGGCAGTGATCACTCACTTGTTTTAAGCTTAGGAGCATCACTGCCCCAACACCCCCAAGGGAAAGTTCTCTCTCAGCCTGAAAAGTGGCAAAGAATAAATCTCTCTGTGACGAAGACCCTTCTCTTCCCCCGACAGCCCGCATGTGCTGCTAAAGCCTCGGTTTCCATTTTCTTCCCTCCACTGGCACATCCAATTGAACAATTCACTGCGGTTTTGATGGCGTAGGCATTATGAGGAAATTTAGGGGAAACGTCCAGACCCCCGTAGCCTAGTATGCCACTGAGAGGCTGCCCTCTTTTCTCCTGAGCCCCGGAAAGGTCTGCTTTGGGGTGAAGACCCCCTATTCTCACCAAGAGCAGCCCTGGTGCCTGTTGGCTTTGGCACCATTTCTCCTGGGCACTCTGGGCGTGCTCTGCTCTGCTCTCCTGGCATCACCTCCGCTGCTTCTTGCTCCCTCTTTTTGCACCGTTCTCTGGACTCTCTACAGCTCCAGTTTCACACTCCCAAGGTCAAGTTTCGTGTGTCTCTAGGGGGGCTCCATCACTACCCCAGAAATCCCTGAGAACTTGAAACAGCCGGGGATGAAAATGCAATGCTTGCCTTCCATCCATTCTTCACTCTCCCCTGCTCTTTTGGGTCTGGGGGGAAAGCAGTATCTTTGAAAGCAACCGAAACTAGGAAGACTTGAGTTCGAGTGGTGCCTTGGAGGGGTGCAGACTACTGCATATAACACTGGACCTATACATTCCAAAGGAGGAAGCTGTCATGGCAAAAGTAACTTCCTATTCTGGGAATTTCCTTTAACCAAAGGAATCTCTGACTCACAATCTGTGTCCTATATATCCACCCGTCCAAGTGCTCTTTCCAGGAGCTCCTCATAAAGGAACATTCCCTAATATTCATGAATTAAAATCCAGCCTTAAGCATTTATTAACTGTGCTAACCTGGACGGGCCATTTAATGTCTGCTTGCCTCAGTTTCTTCTGCAGTAAAGTAAGATAATAAGCACATCTCCCAGAAGAGATACATCCACCGAAATCATTCCTGTGAAGCAGACAGCACAGTACCTTGCACATAGTAGGCTATAGAAATGTTTCTTGTTGCTCTTATAGTTAGTTTTTGTTTCTATGACTTCGTTGTCCTAAACTTTAAAACTGATTATAAATTCCTCCTTGCGATTCATTTTAGTTTTGCTCCTCTTTCCTTTATATCTTATGAATATATATTAGTCAAATAGGGAGACATGAAACAATTATGAAGCAAGCTGCTGGGAAACCAGTTTGATTCTCCACCTAGACACTCTGATAGCAGTGGTGGCCAGCGAGGCAAGGTAAATTATGGATAGCTTAAAACTGCACAGAGACTTGTAGGACATAATGTATTTGTTGGAGAAATGGCTTTGCCAGAAACAAGCTCTCTGGTGCAAGTAAATTGTAATATTACCAATCAAAAAGCTGCTTAAAAAAAAAAAGGTCCAAAAATAAATCTTTAACTAATCTGATCAAAAATAAGAGAAAAAAATACCAACAAAAAATGAACAAGGTAGGGGGCATCTGGGTGGCTCAGTGGATTGATAACCAGGCCTAGAGATAGGAGGTCCTGGGTTCAAATCTAGCCTCAGATACTTCCTAGCTGTGTGACCCTGGACATGTCACTTAACTCCCATTGTTACCAAAAACACTTCTTTATTCAGGACAAGGGAGAAAATGCTCCTACACAGAGAGATGAGTATACATACCAATAATACAGCAAGCACATCTCTAAGACTCTGGGAAAATACTCGACAAATGGAAAGCCCATCAAATTGAAGAACTTGGAGCCTTATATATCCTTTAGGGAATATAAGCAGAGAATTACTTAGAGCTTGAAAAAGAGGCTGTAGCTTGAGGTTAGGGTACCTAGGAGAACCCCAAATATCATAAAAGAAACCAAGAAATGAAAAGGGTACTCAAGATCTGAGTATCTCCATCACTTCCATTCAGTCTGTTTAACAGCACATTGTTCAGTCTGGGACAAAGGTCAGTCTGGAAGTTTTTTTGAAGGCCAGTTTTCACAGGACAGAGGTAAATTTGGGGTTTCACAAAATAAGATTGTTAGAACAATATTTATGTTTACTCTTACCCTCACATATTCTGTGTTTTTGTGGGAGTATATGCCCCAAATTTGGGGGGAAATGCTTTATAATTACATTTCTTGCTATGCCCTTTGAGTAAATCCTTTTTCTAAAAAGCCAATTTAGAATACTGTCTGATTATTAAGGGGAAGTTTACCAGTTGGGGCCTGGGGTCTGTGTAATTGGGAGGATAGCCACCCCCAAAACGATCCCAGAAAAGTAGCAACCAACCTCTGGACATTTAACCTGTCGGTGCCTATCTGGATTGGGAGAGTAGTATAGGTATTATGATGGTGGCAAGATAAGTTGCTAGGTAATACGGTCTCTCCCTAGGGCCAAGGCTGTTGAAGTACGTATAGTTGTCTGACCCTACCATAAGTAACTACAACCTAAAGTTCTTGAATTCTTTTAAATTCTTTTCTTGATTTTTCCCCCCTTAGCACTAGCTGGCACTCATCGCTTTAGCTATTTAGAGAACCTCTGGTACCATACTTCCCTCTTCAAATTTAACATTGGAAGATAATCTTTTTTTATTCCAACAAATAATTTCTTCTGTCGATTACATGAACTTTGTGACAACTATTTTCAGCATTTGGAGTTTTTTTTTTTTCCTTTAACAATGGAGTTTTAGAGGTCTTGGGCTGGCAGCTGATTCCAAGCAAATATTAGCTCTCTATGAAACGTTAAGTTGTTAAACTTATATGTAAACCTTTAGCTACCAAAAGCACTTATTTCTTAAACTATGAACTTTAAAAATGGATTATTGTTTTTCTTCCTCCTTTGTTTTCTTCTTTTACCTCCAGAATGTATTTACACTGACTCTAAAGATCCAAGCGGAGGCTCTTGGTAAAATGTAGTTGTTTCTTCTGCAATGAGGAACTTAGAAATTCTTGTTATAAAAAGGAATGAAAAGCGATGTAAAATACTTTATAAAGTTAGATTTATGGAATCAAAATTGTAAAATACAGAGAACCCTTCATGATTTTTCCTCATTTACTTATTGTTTATCTTATGTGCCAGGAAATACCAAAGTGGTGTTTTCTCTTGTAAGGATTATTTAGGGGATGCTGTTTGTTGGTCATGAGCGTTGGGGTTTGTTGTTGCTCATGAGAGGATGGTGTTTGTTGGTCATGGTGTGATGAAAAGGTAGGCGTCCAGGTGGAAGGACTCCAATGGCTCTCTCACTCACTCCTCCTGGGTTATGATACAGAGGGTAGAGCGTAGGAAAATGTGGTTCCCCAACAGTAAGTTGGTGATGGGCAGTTGAAGGGAAGTGTCCCCTGTGGAAGGATGGCTGAGGTACCCCCAAAATAGCCAAGCACAAATTGGCTAGAAGACAAGCCTTCTCCAGTCCGCTGGCTCACCCTGGGAGGGATCTTGACCAGCACTTGGCAATGGCTGATAGTAACCCAAAGGCTCTTCCTCAAAGTTCCTTAAATAAATCCCTTTCAACTATCTGACTGCGTGTTGAATAATTTAGTAACACAGGTATCAGGGTGTGTGTGGGATCGCTTAGAGGTTATTGGGGTCCCTATTTTCTAAGTCCCGCGAGGTCCTTGGTTCTGACTGCTTCAGAGCAAAAATCAGAATTCCTCTTCACTTCCCAACTATCTCAAACTAAATTAAATACTAAAAGGCTCAAGGGGGAAGGGAAAGAAGGTGCAATAGGGCTGAGAGAGGGTCCCGCTCTCAGGCAGAGTCCAGTGAGACCTGAATCTCTCCGTAGATGCTATTAGAGATATTAGGATGTAGTAACCCTCCTCTGGAGAAGTCCCAGGGTTAGTCAGTTGGAAAACCTTCAGTTGGCTCTTGACAAATCTCTAGCAAGCTGCTTTCCTCCCACCTTGAGATCCAAACTCAAAAGCCCAGCGTTCCTCTCGGAGCTCTCCCAGGTCCTCATTCTTCTCCCATGATCCTCTGCTACCAACAGTCTTTGCCTGCCAATCATGTCTTCTTCCAGCGTTCCATCTTTACCTTTGCATGCTGCTCTCACAATCTTAAGATTATAAAATGTAATTAAGTTGGAGGCTAATATGAAAATGATGAAAAATCTATTCAGTCTTAGAGTCCTTTCTGAGCTATCAAAGAAAGAACGCCCCAAATTTTGTAGAGATCTAACATGTTTTATGTCTATGAAAATTGGTCATTTGTGTAAGGTATGATCATTCTCGGGGACCAGAATAAATTGTTTAACATTGTTTACTTTATTGAATTCTTGGATTTCCTTGATATTCCATAAAGCTAGTATTCCTGTAGTGCTTTAAGGTTTGAAATGTATTACATTTGACTTATTTGTTCCTTACAACAATCCTCTAATATAGATGCTATTATTATTCCCATTTTATAGATGAGGAAACTGAGGCACAGAGACATTAAGTGGTTTTGCCTCGGGTCACATAGCTAGTATGTGTCTGAAGCATGTGTCTCAAGTCTTTCTGACTCCAAGCCCTGTGCTCTGCCCATCGCACCACCTAACTGCCCCTCAATTCCTACAAATATAGCTGAAGAATGTATAGTCTGGAAGGAATATTGAATAGAATGCCTCTGTGTAATGCACTGGTTTGTGCCATACACTTTGTGCTGTTTAGTAGTCAATCTTACCGTTCATTTAACAAGTTGGATGACTGCTGATGACACACTCAGGTACTCTCTGCTTGCCTTTCTGTCTGTACAAAGCATTTAGCAATAAAGAATTGATTGCTTCCTTGCATGCTAGACTATGTAATTCGGTAGCAATTCTAGCTAATGGCATGTAATGTATTAACATTGGCAAAACACTCCACATAGGCTGTCTCATTAGATGTGCACCCCAGCCCGTGGGGGCACTGTGGCTATTCTGCCTCTCTTTTCTCCGACTTTTTGACAGATGAGAACGCTGAAGCCTGGGTGGAAGCAGTTGGGGGAAGAAAGGGCATAATATTCCATATAGCATCTGCTTAGTATGTGCCAGGCATTGTGCTGAATGCTTTATAAGTATCTCATTTTGTCCTCACAACTGGGGGAGGTAGGTGCTGCTATTATCCCAATTTTACAGTTGGAGAAACTGAGGGCAGAATCATGGAATCTGTCAGTACTGGAGGGCACATGTGGAATCAGGTCTTCCTGCCTCTCGGTGCAGTGACCTTCTCATAGTTATCCCCCTGGGAAAGAGGGAAGACGGGGTTCTAAACCAGTTCTTGTGAGTTCCATTGACTTCTCAGATACATGTCAGACTTCCAAGCAATATTCCACCCAGGGAGCAGCCCTCCTTCCCCTCCCTCTCTCTGCCAACATGCAACAACGCATCTTAAACACAACTCATTTAGGAGTCCAAACCTTTCCACAGTAACAGTCAGAAACAAATGGGCACTTTAAGATTTATGGGTGCCCCTCGAGGTTGTAAAATAAAATGAAAATGCTTTTTGAATCTGTGTGTGCCCCTTTGTTTAGAAACAACAACAGGCAGCCTCAGCCTGGCACGGATGATTAAGTGTTCTAAGTATTATTCTTAGAGAGAAATGGCACGAAAGTGCTTTATGATTTAGAATTTGTCAGAATTCTGACACATGATCAGGATTATCCTTTGCTACTTGACAAATTCAATGTCTAGAATCTGCACTCCCTGCCCCCCAAATCCACAGAGGCGACAGAAATGGAGCAGTCAAATACAGAATTTCAGACATGAAAAAGAAAGGATATAAAACGGCATAAATGGAAACCCAGTTCTGTCATTTAAAACCTCTCCTCAGTCCCAAGACATTCGGGAAGCATAGTCCCTTCCATGCAATCCCAGAAATCATTGTGTCACCTACTATAAAGATATGCTCAGCATCACACTCTATATGAAAATGAAGATACCAACGAAACGATATTTCAAATGATGTGACTTCATTTTAATGCTGTTATTTTATTGCATCCACTGGGAGGCTCATATGCAGTGAGGACATTTCATTAATAATAGTACTTTGGGACAGAAAAACAATCGCTGATGTGCTACATTAAAGGCTGTCTGGTTAATTCAGAGTACTTCTTCAAGACAGGAGATTGCGTGTCAGAATAAGCGCTTGGCTGTTTTAGATTTGGCTTTTGTCTGGGGCTGTGATTCTATTGTTGAGCAAACTCTCTCCATCACTGCAGAAGGGCACTCAGCTGCATTTAGGGTTAGAAAGTCGTCTGTAACGTTGAAATGGTAAGTGACTTGTCCAAGATCATTGACTTCTGCCTGTATATAGACGAGGCAGAAATGGAGCCCAGGTCTTGGCATGTCCAAGACCAGTTGTCTTTTCTAGTTTGAGCTCTGGCACTCACTAATTTTAGGCTGTTAGGTTGAGTCTCAATTTTTTTTTCATCAGTATAATTAAAATATTGCATTGGATGAATTCATATATACCTTTCCACTCTGTCGGGGATTCAAAATACCTACTGTGTAATTTACAATAGCTACGAGTCTCCATTCTTGCCTTAAAGTTACCAATAATACAGCAAATATTTATGAAACTGGGAGCTATAAAACTTAACTATTAATGGGATTTCAGGAATAGTTAGTGAGTACTTAGAAAGTGAAGGAGGCAGCTAGAGAATATAGTGGATTGAGTGCTGATTGTGAAGTAAAGAAGACTCATCACCGTAAGTTCAAATCTGGTCTTAGACACTTACGAGCTGTGTGACCCTGGGCAGGTCACTTAACTCTATTTGACTCAGCTCCTCATCTGTAGTATGAGCTGGACAAGGAAATGGCAAACTGCCTTAATATCTTTGCAAAAAAAATCTTCAAATGGGACCATGAAGAGTCAGATACTACTGTAAACAACTAAACAACAACAGAGCAAGTGTGAGTTAATTAAAAATGAGTCCTATTAGATTAACTTTATTCCTTTTTGAAAAACTGTGTTTTTCCTCAGGTGTACTAGATACATAAATATATATATATATATATCATAGACATTTTCTGCATTGTTGCATGGTTTATAATTTTGAGGCATAAGGAATAAACTACTACTCTAGAAAGCAGATCAGGGGAATACCTAAAGATAAAACTACACTATGAGCTATGTGTACATCATTAACTATAGTTGCTATATCATGAGACTCATTTTTCATTCTCATCCAGAGATTGAATGAATTATTATCCAGACTTGCCAAAATGTTGCTAGTAAATGTCCAATTTCCCATGATCAATCAATTAGTTTTTCAGACTAAAGGGTTGCATTTTTGGATTCTTAACAAATGAGTTCAAAATACATTGGAACTCTTCAGAATATGTTAATATGTTAGAAAATTGTTTTCAAGTTTTCTGGGCTGTAGATGAGAGTTTTCATAGGTGACATACATCATTTTTAGTAACAAAATCATAGGACAGAATTTTTCCCAAAATTCCTTTTCAAAATGAATTTTCCTTAGTGTTTCCCCCCAAAGGCAGGTATTATCTTACTTACGGTTAGAACATCATCTTGGTCTGATGTTATAAATATAGAGAGAGCTAATATGAGAACTCCAAAAATTACTTTCCAATGGGCAAGTAGTCAAAGAATATGAATAATAGTAACCTCGTATTGACATCCATTTAAAAAATATAGCAAGATAGTAATAAGAAGAGAATGTAAATGAACACAATCCTAAACTTTCACCTGATACCCAGAAAAATGACAAAAGTGTCAAAGTTTGAGAATGGTCCATGGACTCCATTACTAGGGATATTAAACAAGAAGATCAAAGACAGAAAGGAGAGGATAGAGGTTTTTGGAAGATTTTACTTGTTTATTTTTTTAGCATTTTCTAAGTAAATACTTAATGGTGAAAATTTTGCATTTTTCCAATAATTCAATCAAATGGCTCACTGTATTGCAGGTCTTTTCTTCTGTCTTTTCCTCAAATACATATCTTATTCCTTCTGTGTCTTGTTTCATGAATCCATAAATTCAGGAAGTTTCTAGATGCTGATTACAAGCAGTTAAATCTTTTAAATACTCAAGCAGATCTGGAATCTCATCAATTTGGCAGGGTTTTTTTTCAAATGATTAATCAACTGATCAACAAGTATTTATCAAGTATGTAACTGTGTACCAGGATGTACACTACAACAGTTTTAGGTTAATGGAGATAATTCCAAAAGGTTGGAAAGGTTATCAGTCTCTTTTACCCATTCCTCAACATAAACAATGAATCCTCTACAAATGTATAATTATATGGTAGACATAATGCCTTGGAGGGAGATGAAGGGAAAGCTTACCTGCTTCTCTAGGACAGCACAAAGAACAAATAAATATAGGAATATAGGAAGATATGCTCAATGTATTAACATTTAATTTTCACTATATACTTTTCTCAATCACTTTTTTAAAGTTTGGACGATAAAAACAGCAAATCAGTCCCTGATTTATATAATGCATTTTCAAATTTCTGAAGTGTAAATGGCTATACTAAAAATTTAACAACCGTATTTCAATGTGTGAGTTGGTTCCAACCTATCCCTAAGTGGTGCCACTAAAAGATGAAAGACACCCCAACACAAAACTTACCTATGTAGTAAGAATACCAGAATGAGGGGCAGGTAGTGGCTCAGTGGATAGAGAGCCAGTCCTAGAGATGAGAGGTCCTGGGTTCAAATATGACCTCAGACACTTCTTAGCTGTGTGACCCTGGACAAGTCACTTACCCCCAATTGCCTAGCTCTTACTACTCTTCTGCCTGGGAGCCAATACTTTATTGATTCTGAGACTGAAGTTTTTTTAAAAAAAGATGAAGGAAGAAGGAGAAAAGAAAGGAGGACAGGGAGATGGAGGACAAGGAGATGGAAGGGAAGTCAAGGAAAAAAAGGAGGAGGAAGAGGAAAGAGGGAAGAGGAAAAAGAAAGAGGAGACAAATGAAAGGAAAAGTGTGAAGAAATGTTGTAACGGTAGACTTTATTAGAAATTAGATATATGGAAATCTAGGCAAGCAGTTGATAATGGAAGTTTGGAAGAAGGAAGGATTTTGAGTGGAAGATAAGGAGTTCTTTGTTGGCTCTTTTGAATTTGAAATACTGACAGGACATCCAGTTTGAGTCTGAGTTGTGCTGTAAGTACTGGCGATCAGAGGAGATGTTGGGGGTGGTTCTATAGAGCCGTGAATTATTTACCAAGACATAATAATTGAATTCATGGGATGTGATGAGAAGACTAAGTAAAATAACATAGAGGGAGGAGAGAAGAGAGGGCAGGACAAAACCTTGGAGGAAGTCCATTATCAGTAGGGATGAGGTGGATGAAGATACAGCAAAGGACACTGTGAAGCAGCTATCAGACAGACAATAGAATCTGGAGAGAGAAGTCATAAAAACTAGAAAAAAGAGTGCTTGAAATCTGAATGATAACGTTGAAAGGAATAAACTGAAAATCCAATTAAAGCAAGTGCCCCTCACTATGCAAAATATAAGGATTATGACAAACCCTAATGAATACAAAACTACTTTTAATTAGGAAAACAGTTTGTCAAGATGAAGGCTGTCTTGTAGTTGTAATGGACAACAATTAGCAAAAATAACATTGACAATAGTAATATCAGTTTGGTACTTTACTTGGCTTCATTTCTCCAGGTAAAGCATTTCATATATCAGCAGCATCTTGAACCATGTGCTAAGTTAGAGCCATCAAAACAAGATATTGACTAATTCCAATTTTTGTAAAGACCACACAGTACAAAGGCATGAGGAAATGGGCAAAAATGCAGCAGCCCCTTCCCTCAAAGAGCTTTCATTTTGTGGGGTAAGAAAACGTGGACGTAAAGACATAGAAAAAGGATGTATGCTAAATGAAATACGTGGTAATTTGGGGAAAGAGGGCACGGCGAGAAACTAAAGACTCTGGGTAGAAGGTGATACTTGTACAGTCTTGAAAGAAATAAGGAAATCTAAGAAGGTGAGAACAGAATACAGTAGAAGTATGGGTGAAGACTGAGCTCCTTCAGAACAGAGATCGTCTTTTCCTCTTTGCATCCTCAGCACTTGGGGCCAACGCCTGACACGTAGTATGTAGTTTATAAATAGCTTTTGATTGAATGACTGAGACACAAGCGGTGTAAACCAGTTGACAGACCAGAGAGGAAGAAGGCCAATCGAGTTGGACAATAGACTGCAGGAAGTGCTGTAAGGCATTATAATTCTGGGAATTGAGGTTGCAGACAGGAGTTTAAAGGCCAAACAGAATCATTTCTCTTTAATGCTAGCAGTAATTGGGAGCCCTTGGAATTCATTGAATCGGTAAGTGGGGGACCTTGGGGAAAGGGAGTGAGTTTTTCATCCCCAGAGGTCTTAAGTGGAGGCTACATAACTCTTTGTCAGTAGTACCATAAAAAGGATTTACACTTTGGGAAGGAGTGAGACTTGGGCTCTTCCAATTCTGCATTTTTATGATATGAAATGCTTCATTTTGACAAAGAAAAAAATGGCGCAAGTATGTGCTATGTTGATACTTTTAGTGAAAAACCAGGACATTCTGGAAATGTAATGATTCAGGTTGGCATCAAGAAATTCCTCACTCCTTGGGAATGATATGATAATGAAAAAGATTGCAATGCAAATGGTAAGTCTATCTTTGCTGCATATCCTTGACTCTCTCTGCTATCCTTACTTTAATCTCCATCTTGGTTTGAACCAAACCTTCTCTGGCATCACCACCTGGATGAGCAGTCAATAGAGAGAAGGTAAAAGAAGAGTGTAGACTTGCAAGGACCTTAGCCTGTCTACTCTGGTCCATGGAGCAGTTGTTTTCACTTTGTCCTCATTCCAATGTATTATACTCAGACCACACTGATTGCCTCTTGGCATGGCTATGCCAACCATGAAGAGGAGGAAGCCTCAGAAAGCGTTATCTACTTCTATATCATAGTAAGCTGTCTTTGTACCTCCAATTTTGCTTCTGAGTGAAAGGTGGCTGTGCAGTGCTATCCGACAGCGGGAATAAAATATTGATGCTAAAACATCCCCCAGAAAAGACTGTGGCTGGGGGAGGGGGGTGAAAGGAGAGAGAACACAGAAAGGACGCCTGTTTCTGACACTTAAGTCAGCACTGCCTCCTTTACCTGGTCCCGCTTCATTCTTTTCAAGGGTTCCAGCCCACAAGCCCAGGACAGTTGCCAGCTATTTCCTTTCAAGTTTTGTATCCTGTCCCTGATCCAAAGTGATGAAGGAAATCAGTTCTGCACGAAGCAAATCTAATGCTTCTCTTTTTCTACCTTTATTTCCTTTCAGTGATTTATATCCCTATCCAAACCCTAACACAGATGTACAGAACAATTTTCAGATTATGTACTGGGTTACTTATTCCAGGCCAATGAGTATGCTTTGTGCTATAGGGAATAATAAAAAAAACTTCTCAATCTGTTTAAATAGCTACATATGCAAACAGGTATTGCCAATGGGTTTGGGGGCTTAGAAGGACTTCAGAAAATGTTTATTACATCCTTGATGCACATATGTTTTTAAATATTCTTTAAACAAACAAAAAAGTAGCCTGTAGAATAGAAAAAAGACCAGATAGCTCTCAAAACAAATGGGGTTTAGCATATGGCTGGTAATGACTTTCTACTGCAGTAACCAGACCATTATCTTGAATTTAGCAGGTTTACTATAACTATTTGTAGGGTTGAATTAATAGGGGAAAATACCCTTTTTTTGTCTTGAAATGTGCTTAGCAGAGACATTGTTTTTCATTTTTTTTCTTGAGTTTAGCACCAGAATGAAAATGGTTTAGCTGAAGAACACACATATTTTTCCCATCAGACACTGGCAGTACTGTTTGTCCTTTACTGTATTAGATGTCAGGAATCTTGGAGACAAATTCAGTGCCCTTTTGGAACTAGTGGGTTTATTTCAGATACCTGTTGTCATCTACTCATTTGAAAAATACTACAGCTGTTTGCACCTATTATGTTCAAGGCCCCCTGTTTAAGGGGATCCTTTTTTATTTTACCCCTGGGTGTCTTATTTCACATTATGTTCAAAGTAGTAAGCCACATCAAAAATGTGAAAGATGCTGGCTGGGGTGATGTAGTGAGGAAATAAAGTTTGCCCCCACAAGTTAGTTTGCTAATGAAATCAGACGTAGAAAACTGCCATTATTCAACTGAATAAAGTGTGCTATTAAGCATAGGCTGCCATTTATATATCTAAAGATGGCAAATAAGATCATTTCTGCATAATGCAGTTTTGTGGAGCAAAGATAGGTCTAAGCAGGACTCAAGTGTGAATCCCAGTTCTCTCACTAACTAGGAGTTGTTGTTGAGCAAACCACTTAGCATCCTTCTGACTTCTATTCTCCATCTGTAAACTGGAGATAATTACACTTCCTTGTCTAACTAATGAGGTTGTTGGGGGGATTCAAGGAGGTAATGAATGTGAGAGCCCTGAAATAGAGATGACTACATATTCTATGTCATCTATTCATAGCTGTTTCCCAGATTTCTCCAAGCTGATAATCTTGGGGCATTTTTTGTGTTGGCCATGATAAGTTTACTGTAGACCATTTGGGTTACTGCCCCTCTCTCAATGATGCTTATGCCACAGGAGACTATCAAAAGCTTCTCACTAGCCCTCTAGCTGAACTTGTTTAGTTGAAGGAGCTGTCCAGCACACCCTCCAGTCAGCATCCCTAGAGGATTCTGTAATAGACTTAGAGAGAGGAAAAAAGGTATAAAGTCGGTAAGACTGGCAGAGGATGATATGACTATAACAGGCAAGAGTAGCATTAATGGAAATCAAATTCTTTAAAGGAGCTGATAAATAAATACGGCTGGAGATGAGGGAAATGTTTGCTAGAGACAGACATTCACCATGAAGAGTTTATGTAAAAGAAAAATTAATTGACATGAGTTAAATTTGGGCTAATTACATCAAATGACTTAGCACCTGAAAACTACATGAGATACAATCATGACACATGGAAATGAAAGAAACTCACCCCAAGAAGTCTATGAAAATATTATTAGAAAACAGCAACCTAACACTAAAACATGAATAAAATCAACTCAACACTGTTGTGGATGATTAGTATTTATTCCAATATAAGTAAAGCTTGTATAACACATGTGTACATAGATACATGTATATGTAGAAACATAACTAATTAACATTTAACTCATCGATTAATTTCCTTTCACATGAACATTTCATTTTTCATCCATGTTATCAATTACCCTGGGCAGATTTCTTGGCGGCTTTCAAGTATTCACAGTAAATACCATTACAAAATAATTGCAAAGAGAATGTTCCAATGTGATCTCTATTCCACACTCCCCATTTGTGTTGGCCAAATGGACATATCTAGTTCTAAATCTATTATCCCAAATTTCTGAGTATCAAGGTAGAAGCACTAAGTAGAAAGGAGCCTTCCTGTCAAAGCCTAGCAATATAAGAGGTAAAACTGATACACCTAAATTCTATTTCTCACCTTTATTTCCTTATTTTATTTCTAACATTTCTTATTTTCTTCCTAAAAATAAGACACTTCATTGTGTGGGTGATTATTTTTAAACTAGTAGTCCATAACAATTGTTCTCAAACTGGGATCAGGAGATCTGTGAGCAGATTTCAGATGTTCTATTACTTTGGATGGAAGGGAAAAGGTACATTTCTATTTTCACTAACCTCTGCCTGAAATTTAGCATTGTAAATGTGACCCCCCCAATTACTTCAGTACCAGTAGTTTTTCCTAATTTAGTTGTTTTGTGATCATAGATTTTCAACTTTACTAAAAATAATCAAAATATAATTCTATCTGAAGTATTTCCTGTATCTTAATCATGTAGGTATTTTTTGTAAGCCTAATTTTAAAGGCATCATTTAGAAAAATCACATCTCCCCCCTTTGCTCTATTCTGTAAAGTTGTGGTTCAAACACACCCATGTTATCTGATTTGACTGGATTCCTGAGGGACTATACAAATACCTGGATTCTTGGGGGGACTATAAATAAATATGTATTCTTGGGGAACTATAATCATATCTGAAAAGCTATTGTATCTTTAGAACAAGTATTTGGGCATATAAGAAGGCCATTCACAAGGGTTAGGGTCTCCTGGTCTTGACTGTGGTCCAGCTTCATTGTGAGACCAACCCTCTCTCAATAAACTCACTTCTTTTTGTCTTGGAGACTTGTTTTATCTTGTGGCGTCTGGGCTAATCAATGTTTGCTGCAGCATTTTCTTCAATTCTGAGAATAAACAACCAAACATTATTCTAAGAGAGATCCATAGATGTCAAGGGTCCATGGCACAAAAAAGGGTTAAGAATTCTTGGTCTATAAGAACCAGAGAACCACACAAAACTCTCTTTGAATGCTAAACATTGCTAATTTTCTCACCTACTTGCTCCTTTTTCTCAATTTAGCCTGTTTTACACATCACATTTCAGCAAAATTCAATGCTTCTGCACATGCTTTCAACTTTTAAATATGTTTGTGAGATAATCAGGCAGCATGAAATTCTGAAGCAAATATTTTGAGTCATTTGCTGAAGATGATTTTTTATTTTCTTCTTCCTTTAAATGTTAATTATTTGTACCCATCAGCAACATGGTTAATTATTCATTATTTTTGTGCAACAGAATTTTTCAGTTGTATAATCCACAGTTAAATGTAAATTGGAAGTGATGAGTGCCACAAGATCATGATTGTAAGGGAAAACACAAGCCCAGTGTTATGTCATTCTGTCAATCAGAGGAGGAGGAAGCTGAAAGGCTCCATATTACGGACAGGCATTTCTCCAGGATCTTCATGCCTTCTTTGGTCAAGACAGAATGACAGTAACATCCTCAAAGCCCTGCATACAGATTTTTCTATTTCAGGAGGTAGAATACTTTAGCACCGAGAGCATAAGGAAACATTTTTATTGTCTGTTTGTTTGACCCTGCATGAGGGACTTAATTAACCTTTCTGTATAGTCAACTCCAGTACTCATGAGCTGATCTTCCAGGATTATTCCCCTACCTTCATCCTATCTTTCTTGCAACCCATTAAATGGATAATTAGGAAGTGAGTCAGTTTTATTTCAGAATCATCCCTTAAGAAATAAGACTGGCAACTAATTATTATATAGCTTTTCAAATTCTTTATTATTCTATAATCACTGCTAGAATCTTCTTGCCAATATTAAAAAAAATTCTCATGTTCTTTTCGCCCTTTTTTAAAATTAGTCATGATTTTTATCTACAGGAATATTCACATTTGAAATTTTAAAATTATTGACCTTTTGTTGAATGTTGCTTGCTTGAAAGAAATGAAACCTTCAATGTGGGGGGGGGGGGGAAGCAGAATTAATTCAACTAAAAAACTTACTAGGGCTTAGGAAAGAAGAGAGTATCTGTATGTGTGTGTTTGTGTGAGCAGTAGCAGCAGTAGCCATAATATCAGTGTTAGTATTATTACTAGTAGTGACTGTAGTACTACTGGTAAATAGAACTTTAGTAGTGGTGGCAATGGGGTAATGAGGAATTATTTCACCTGGTTCTGTTTTTTTTTTTTTAATTCTAGCAGGTAGCTTGACACCTTGCCTTTATAAGTTTCCTGACCATGCCTTGAGTCATGGCTTTCCTCCCATGCATCAGCCTCTCCTGGGAGATGACCCCACAGCTATTGACTTTAAGCAGGAATTCCGTCGAAAAAATAAATCAGTTGAAGAGCCAACTGACATGGATTCTCCTGAAATCCAAGAACTAGAAAAGTTTGCCAATGAGTTCAAATTGAGAAGAATTAAATTAGGTATGTATTTGCTAAGAATCATAGTTGTGTCTGCCATGGGTCTCAAAGTTCTGTTGGATTTAAATAGCCATACATGAATGAGCAGGGGGCAACTAGATGGCACAGTGGATAGAGTGCTGGACCGGAAGTCACTTTGCACAAGTCACTTAATGCTGTTTGCCTCAGTTTCCTCATCTGTAAGATGATCTAGAGAAGGAAATAGCAAGCCACTCCAGGGTCTTTGCCAAGAAAGCCCTGAACGGGATCACAAACAGTCAGACGTGACTAAAACCACTAAACAATAACAAGCATTAAAAAAACCCAGGGAATATTATTCTATAATCATACTGTTGGTTAAAGAGTTAACTAAACCCCTTTCTGCCATTTTGCAGTGTCACCATCATGGTACACATGAATGTCCTGAATGATGTTCTCAAAAACTTTAGCAATGCAGAGAAGAGATGACAATGCCAGGTTCTCCATGGGCTACACTCTAAAATAATTGCCCGATTCTCAATTGTGATGATGGAATGTTAAAATATTGGCAAATGTCAAATCATTAATTTTATAGAGCAGCATATATTGTTGTGAACCTCATGGGTAGGAACCCCATATTTGATTTTCAATGGAATGATCTGAAAAATTGGCAAAAAAGTATGCTACGACCCATTCAGTTTAGATCCATTGATTAGGACATCTTGGATCATAAAGATGTAAGATGATGCTTTTGCTAAGGGGGGAGGGCAAACAACTGAAATGCTCGAATGGGGGAAAAATGAACAAAGCTATGTAAATCTTAGTAAAAGTATTAACTGCTGATAAGTTTGTGGCAGTGTACATTGTTTAAAATATCATAATACCTTCCTGTCTTCCTCACCTGGAAATTTATTGAGGGAAGGAAAGAATTACAGCCATTCCACCATTTTAATTCTAAAAGTAGCTGTAACTATTTGCAACTGCTTAAAATGGGGAATCTATTCAAAATAGAAAAAAATAAGATTGTTCATATCATCACAGTAGTCGTTTATATTCTAGACTATCATTGTCATCTTTGAATGGACAGTAATTTGTTTCATGATGACATTCATTGTTGTGAATCATAAGAATTCAATTTTTGCCTTAGGCACAGAAATATTATGTAATTACAGGGAATTGTGAATATAAACAGCAGCTGGCATCTAAATAATATAGAGTTTCAGTTTTCTGTTTATATTAACTGCTGATATTGTTCATCTGCTTTTTATATCTTATCTCAACTTGTAGTACAGAGTGGTTCTGGATCACTATGGTGACACCATTCCTTTTGATGAGAGATCAAAAATCATTTCCAGCCAATGGAATAAATATGCTCAACTATATATTGAATTATGATTTATAGTAATAGCTTCCTAATAAGCATGTTACATAAAGGAAATAAAAGACACTATTTCTAGTCTTTATTAGTACCAAAACAATTCACATTTTAATTTCTTGGTTGAGAAATTAAATATTTTGTCACATCATTGTTGTCATCAAAGTAGGGAAAATATATTTATTTTTTGAGTATCGCGAACATTATCCAACACAACATTACCAAACTATGTTAAC
This sequence comes from Monodelphis domestica, assembly GCF_027887165.1. NCBI lineage: Eukaryota > Metazoa > Chordata > Mammalia > Didelphimorphia > Didelphidae > Monodelphis > Monodelphis domestica. Next base: position 250,716,979 of record NC_077234.1, read on the forward strand.
TGGATATATATTTATCAATGCAAAACAAGATCTTTGGCTTCAAATATCTCTGTGAAAGAGGTGACAGATTGTTATTCTATTTAGCTAAATAATATAATTGGCAGATATAGCAAGGGGAAATTTCTTCCCTTGTGTAGACAAAAAGTATTCCATTTACTGGATGACTACAACCTTATGTTCTCAAAAGCAGATCAATGATTTTTGGTTGATGTTTTCATTTCCAATACTTTTCAAGTCCTTGTTGGAGTCTATTTAATAATTTGGAATAATTATGCATTGTTCATTATTAAGATAATTCATAAACAATGTTAATAATAGACAAAGGAAGTGAAGATTTTCCTTAATGAAAAATAATACCTCTAGGTATAGGGGAAGGCAACTTGGAGTTTTAAAAAATATTTTAATAACTGCTCTTGTTGTTCAGTCATGACCAATACTTCCTGACCTTTTTTTAATGTTTTCTTGGCAAAGATACTGCAGTGGTTTGCCATTTCCTTCTCCAGTTCATTTTACAGATGATGAAACTAAGGCAAACAGGAATAAATTATTTGTCCAGGTCACACAGTTAATATCTGAAGCCAGATTTGAACTCAGATGACTCTTCCTTACTCCATTTAATGATAATAACAATTATTATCATTATTATAGTAATAATTACCATTTATATGTTACTTTAAAGTTTACAAAGTTCTTTAAAAATATTTATTTATTTATTTTGTATGAAGAAGAGATTATTACTGTTCCCATTTTACAGATGAAGAAACTAAGGCCAAGAGGCAGAGGCTAAATGAGTGGTCCAAGGTCACACAACTTGTTGGTATGTGAGACTGGATTTGAACTCAGAATAAAATAAATAACAATACAACAAAAATTAAAACATTATTCCAATAATGAGAGTTCATCACATACAGAAATTGTTAAGAACACCTGCTAGTAAGAATTAAAATAATGTTGTTGTTGTTCATTTACAGGCTACACTCAGACAAATGTTGGGGAAGCTTTGGCTGCAGTACATGGCTCTGAATTCAGTCAGACAACTATTTGTCGATTTGAAAATCTGCAACTCAGTTTTAAAAATGCTTGCAAACTAAAATCAATATTATCCAAGTGGTTGGATGAAGCTGAGCAAGTAGGAGGTACCATAGCTACATTTCTGCAGTTTTTAGAATTTTAAGCATATCAATAATTCCTTTGTGGAAAGATTAATGATAAATGAAAATCTTCCCCCCTTTTATTAATGTTAAAAGAAACTTTTATGGCATTCTGCTATGTCAGATTTTCTCCTTAAAGAGAAAGAATTCAGGTATAATAATAATTGTTTTGATGGGAGACTGCATTGAGCAATGAATGAATAACATTTGGGGGAAAAACATTAAGGAGAAATGATAGCAGGTAAGGATGTGAAATTGAAACTCATCAGATTCTTAGGTTCATGTCTCTACTTTATAAGTACAAAATATGAATGCTGTCATGAATCTGTTCTTCATATCAATGAAAGAATTCTACAATGCAACTCTCCTACGCAAAAATGGAGTCATGTTTGAGACTGCTTATTAATAAATTGTTAAAATAAGTCCCACTGATGTTTTAAATCTTAGAAGAGTTATTTAGATATGCAAACTGCTAAAATCGAAAATGGATTTCGTAAAGTTATGATTTAGTTTCATTTTTTAACTAGTCATCAATTTATTCAGTATTAGATGGACTATTTGGCACAGACATCATAAAAATAGTATATGTTTTAATTTTATAATGTTTTAAAGAAATTGAATGCCATAAATAGCTATTGTTCTCTGTATATGAATTCCTTTTTGTTTTTCATAAATATAGCTTTATACAATGATAAAGTGGGGGCAAATGAACGGAAAAGGAAAAGGCGAACAACCATAAGGTTAGTATCCATTTGAGATATTAAAAGTTGCCAATGAAATGCACTAATCTATTGGGGGCAGCGTGTGTGTATGTGTATGCATATGTGTGTGTGCATAAATTTATTTCCCTAAGTGCTGCTACCTTGGTTTGATCAATAGTCTTTAGCTGAAGTGAAGCCTCTTCTTCAAAAAAGTAAGACTCCCCTCTGGTGTTTCTTATTTTCCTTAGACCTCAAAGAGCCCCTTCAGCTCTTTTAGAAATGGTTCACCTTATATGGTCATTGGAATACAGCAAAGCATTTTTTTTCTCAGTCAGGCAGGAAGACAATAAACATTTTTTATTCAAAGATATATTTTCCCAATAACAAATAATAACAATTTTCCAAAATTATAAGCTCAAAATTATCTCCCTCCCTGCCACACGTCCCCCTTGGAGAAGGTAAGCAATTTGATCTGATTTATACATGTATTATCCTGCAAAACATAATTCTGAACTGGTCATCGTTATAATAGAAGACTCATATGAAACCAAAACTCCAGACTAAAACCCTAAATAAACTGATGTGGAAGACCATGCTTTGGGCTGCACATGCCTCCAACAGCTCTTCCTCTGGAGGTAGAGAGGATTCCTTGTCTTAAGTCCTTCAGAGACAGTAGCATTTCTTAAACTGCTTCAGGCACTGTGCTAAGCATAGCCTACAAAGGATACAAAAATAATGCTTGCCTCAAGTGGCTCCAAATCGAACAGAGGAGTGAAGGTTAGTTGGCTCCTCAAATCTTTGCCATAGGGGCTAAAATATTTTGGATCACAAACCAGTCAAACAGCTGGAGACCATGGGCACTTGGTCTCTGGACTCCTTCCTCCTGCTGGCAGGGCACCTATTCTTGTACCAAAGTTTTGATTTTGATCACCAAAGAGGGAAGAGCCAAGATGGTGGCTTAGTAGCCACAGAAAGTCTAAACTGCTCTGACAACCCTTCCAAACTGGCAATTAAAAACTGCCTCAAAATGATGGGACTCAAAAACAAACACCAACATCTAGATTTAATTTAGGACTAGAAAATCTCCTTTAATTCCAGGCGTTTCATGATAGTCAACCTGTATTCCCAGGTAAACCATTTAGGATACATGCCAACAAACGTCAAAGAATTGTGTGGGTTGGATGTTCTACCATCTCTCTTAGTCCCCTAAGAAAGATACTCTAAACCTCACAAACAGATGAAAGCAAGATTTTTTATTTTAATGAGGCAAAACTGCTTTAAAGTTATTGCTTGTGCTTTAATTTTCTCTTTTCTAAATGTCTGACTTTTACACTGAATTATGATTGGCAATAAACCTTTTATTCTTTGAGTTGTCCTATAATCGGGGCAGAGATGAAATGAATTTTGTAGATCATCTAGTTCAACCTCTTCATTTTGAAAATGAGGAAACTGAGCCCCAAGAACTTCTCAAGATCACATAGGGGGAAGATTTGGGGTACAAATTGAGAGAAAAGAAATAAATGTGGTTAGATTGGAATTTTTTCCTGTTATCACTACATCTCCCAAATGTTTTAGATTTGTATATATGTTTAATTAAAAATTCATCCCTAAATCCCCAAATCCCTAAATAAAAAGTCATAGAAATTCATTTCCCTGGTGAAAAATGTAGTGCCCTCTCCTGGTAGTTTAAAAAAAAAAAAAGGAGGAAGCCATTGATCTGGGATCCTCTTGCTCTCTGGCTGGATTTAAAGATTAAAGAGAAGCTAATTTTTCACCATTTTATTACAAATCAATCTTTTGATAAGCAAATTTAAAAGGGTTCTAATGTTCCAAATATTTTCAAGTATTTAAAAATCATTTTCAGATCCCTTTGGGGAATTTAGCACCGAAAGGAATAGACATTTGGATCTGCCACATCTTACTTACATGATACATTTTCCCCCCAGCATTGCTGCTAAAGAAGCTCTGGAGAGATATTTTGGAGGACAAAGTAAACCCTCTTCTCAAGAAATTATGCGGATGGCAGAAGGTCTGAATCTGGAGAAAGAAGTCGTGAGAGTTTGGTTTTGCAACAGAAGACAGAGAGAAAAAAGAGTGAAAACAAGTTTACATCAGAATTCATTTCCATCTATTGTTAAATAGCATCATCCTAAGTCTAGATGAGAAGTGGATCTCTCCAGCATTCATTTTCCCTACCAAAATTTGGAAAGTAGCTATTTGGGTTGCTTGTTCCCAACATAATTATGGGAAGTAAATTAATACATTATCTAATTTATTTCTCTAAAATAATTGAAAACTGATTATTAAAATTGTTTTTCACTTAAAATATTTTTGTTCAAAAGACGATGCATACATGTTAGGCTAAAGATGTCTATTTTAAGGAATTCATGTGTTGTTCATATGTGCAGACCTGTTAGTATATATAAGTTTGTTTTCACACAGTCTGCCTCCATTTCTAAGCTTTCAGGGGATCAGAGAGACAATGAAAGACTTTCCAACAGGAAAGAGTGATGAGCAAATTCTGTAACTTGGGGTGTTGGTCACATTTCTGTGGTCCATTCTTACACTTTCTTTATATCAAAATTTCTGCACTTCTTTAAAGATTTAGTTGTGACTCATTAAACAGGCATATTTTACACTTTTTGGCTAATGCCTTCATCATTTATTTCCTGCAATTGAAACGTAAGGGATCAGTTGTATAACATTCAAGAACACCGAGTAAAAGCGCTTTATGAGTTTGCTAGTAACTGTCCCCGACTCTTTGGAGCCCAACTATGGCCCACTTTTGCCATGTGCACACCTGCACACAAAAGCGGCTTGTTTATTGGTCCAGCCACCCTGGTATAGCCAGGCTGTTCTGGTCTGCCATGTTGGTGTCCTGTCAGAAAAGGTGTCACATTCAATGTCATTAGCAATAAGAAGCCCGGCTGTGCCCGGGATTGTTTCCACGTAGCAGAGCAGTTATTTAGTGTTCAAGGATGCACTGTTTGGACCGTGGAAGCCGTGGCGCTGGGATGGAAAACCAATTCAAAGTAACCTGTTGCTTTTCCTGTGTGCTGTGTGTTTGCCTGCGTGGCTTTCTGTAAATGGACATTTAGATGTGGATTCTCTAGATTGTGATTTAAGAACGCTGACTCAATAAACGGTACCTCCACTGTCTCCCGCCTTCTTATGTCAATGCTAAGAGACCGGAACCGAAAAGGACGGCAGGTCTCCTCAGGGGGAAGTCACCGGATAACGTTCGTTCATGTTTCTTCTCCTTGGACTTGAGAGCTCCTCAGGAGAAGGGATCGATCGCCTCTGTTTGTCTCTGAATCCCCAGGACGTAGCCCAGCGCAGAGCGGGCATTGCACAATTCATGCGACCCTTCCCATTCAGCCTAGTATCAATTCTCCAATAGGGTGAAAAGGCGGCTGATCAAGTCAGCGCCCGGTTAAACTGCATAAACCGGCTTGGATTGAGAGATCGTGTCGGCTCTATTCTTGGCCCTGATCGTAGAGCATGTAGAATGGCGAGCAGAATTCTGGGTACTTTCAAAGAAGCGTATTAGGTATGTCGTTCAGCCCTTTGCAGTTGTATCTGGCTCTTTAGGACTTCGTTTGTCCGTTGTCTAAGTCTACCTGGCAAAGAACCCAGAGTGGTTGGCTATTTCCTTTTCTAGCGCATTTTTCAGATGAGGGAACTGAGGCAAACAGGGTGAAATGACATTCAGGGTCTCTCAGCTGGTACAGGGATGAGGCTAGATTTGAATTTAGAGTCTTCCAAATTCTGTTGACTTGCCCACCTAACTAGATTTGAATTTGAGTCTTCCTGACTACAGGCTTGGCTTTCTATCCACTGTGCCACCCATTTAGTTTCCTGAAGCATGTTTAGAGGAGGCCATCCAACTGGTGAAAGACCTATAATTTAGGGGAATCCTTTTTCTTTTCCCTGCTTTGAGTTTATATATTGTTTCATTTGTTTTTCTCTCTTGTTTCTCTAAAGGGAAATTTCCTGCCATTAAATGGATAGTACAAAAAATACATTAAACAAAATTTTGCCAATTAAAAAAAATTACAGATTGAATATAAAGTGGCATTTAGCAAATGGATACTTTTAAGAAGAACTAATGGATATTGAATTTATTTATATTCTTTTTATTGTTTATAGGTTTACATATACATACTATATAAGTGTATATTACATGCAAATAGAAAGATTATTTATATATTTATATGTAATTCCATATTTACATATATAATTTATAGGTTTTTTGAATGTTTAAATCTTTTGCCAGATTTTTTCTATTCCAATAATTTTTATATAGATTATTATTTTTTAAAATTTAGTCAATTTAGAACATTATCCCTTGGTTACAAGAATCATATTCTATCCCTCCATCTCCTACCCCCACACTTTCCTGTAGCTGACATGCAATTCCACTGGGTTTTACGTGTGTCCTTGATCAGAACCCATTTCCATGCTGCTGATGTTTGCTCTAGGATGTTCATTTAGAGTCTACATCCCCAGCCATATCCCCTCGACCCATGTAATCAAAAAAAAAGCAGTTGTTTTTCTTCGGTGTTTCTACTCCCACAGTGTTTCCTCTGAATGTGGATAGTGTTCTTTCTCATAAACCCCTCTGAGTTGTTCAGGATCACTGCATTGCCACTAATGGAGACGTCCATTACATTCAATTGTACCACAGTGTATCCATCTCTGTGTACAACGTTCTCCTGGTTCTGCTCCTCTTGCTCTGCATCACTTCCTGGAGGTTGTTCCAGTCTCCATGGAATTCCTCCACTGTATTATTCCTTTGAGCACATAGTATTCCATCACCAACATATACCACAATGTGTTCAGACATTCCCCAATTGATGGGCATTTCCTTGTTTTCCAATTTTTGCCACCACAAAGAGCGCAGCTATGAATATTCTTGTACAAGTCTTTTTCCTTATTATCTCTTTGGGGTACAAACCCAGCAGTGCTATGGATGGATCAAAAAGCAGACAGTCTTTTATCGGCCTTTGGGCATAGTTCCAAATTGCCCTCCAGAATGGTTGGATCAGTTCACAACTCCACCAACAGTGCATTAATGTCCCCACTTTGCCACAGCCCCTCCAGCATTCATTACTTTCCTCTGCTGTCATGTTAGCCAATCTGCTGGTGTGAGGTGATACCTCAGAGTTGTTTTTATTTGCATCTCTCTGATTATAAGAGATTTAGAGCACTTTTTCATGTCCTTATTAATAGTTTCTTTGACTGAAAATTGCCTATTCATGTCCCTTGCCCAGTTATCAATTGGAGAAAGGTTTGATTTTTTTGTACAACAGGTTTAGCTCTTTATAAATTTGAGTAATTAGACCTTTGTCAGAGGTTTTTGTAATGAAGATTGTTTCCCAACTTGTTGCTTCCCTTCTGATTTTAGTTACATTGGTTTTGTTTGTACAAAACCTTTTTAATTTGATGTAGTCAAAATTATTTATTTTACATTTTGTGACTCTTTCTAACTCTTTTTTTGGTCTTAAAATCTTTCTTTTCCCAAAGATTTGACATGTATACTATTCTGTGTTTACCTAATTTACTTATACTTTCCTTTTTTATGTTCAAGGCATTCGCCCATTTTGAGTTTATCTTGGTGTAGTGTGTGAGGTGTTGATCCAAACTTAATCTCTCCCATACTGTCTTTCAATTTTCCCAGCAATTTTTATCAAATAGTGGTCTTTGGTCCCCAAAACTGGGATCTTTGGGCTTATCATAGACTGTCTTGCTAAGGTCATTTACCCCAAGTCTATTCCATTGATCCTCCTTTCTGTCTCTTCGCCAGTATCATATTGTTTTGATGACCACTGCTTTATAGTATAGTTTGAGATCTGGTACTGCAAGTCCTCCTTCCTTAGCTTTTTTTGTTTGTTTGTTTTCATTATTTCCCTGGATATCCTTGATCTTTTGTTCTTCCAAATGAACTTTGTTATGTTTTTTTCTAATTCAGTAAAAAAAAATTTTGGTAGTTCAATGGGTATGGCACTAAATAGATAAATAAGTTTGGGTAGGATGGTCATTTTTATTATGTTAGCTCATCCTACCCATGAGCAGTTAATGTTTTTCCAATTGTTTAGATCTAGTTATTGTGTGGAGAGTGTTTTGTAGTTGTGTTCATATAGTTCCCGTGTTTGTCTCAGGAGGTAGATTCCTAGGTATTTTATTTTATCTAAGGTGATTTTAAATGGGATTTCTCTTTCTAATTCTTGCTGCTGAGATGAGTTGGAGATATATAGAAATGCTGATGACTTATGTGGGTTTATTTTGTATCCTGCAACTTTGCTAAAGTTGTTGATTATTTCCACTAGCTTTATAGATTATTTTTAAGTGTGCTTTTATTTATGGCTATATTTTATCTGCCTCTTATTTAAATCCAAATGATTTTTGTTGCAAATAATATATTTGCTTCTTTTGTAATTGAATTTGAAACTATACCTTAAGATTCATTTTCCATTGATAACTTCTCCAAAACTCTATTGCATATGAATAGTAGTACTTGCTATTTGATTTGCCAAAATGGTTATACAGCAGTCTATTTGACATACAAGTGAGATGCCTTTGGAATTATGGCTATTTCTCTACATGTTTGCCTTGATGATAACTATTTGCTGGCTCTTATTTTTATTGCTGACTTGCATTTGGCATTATTGGCCAAATTACCTGGGTGAGTAGTTCCCAAGTTGTCTGTTAAATGCTATTGTTACGGATTAGTCTTATTTGCTTGGAAAGTACTGTGGTATTTTTGAATTAGGAACCCATAGTTTCCCAATTCTAGTAATGGACCCAGAGATTAGAAACAGGAATATTATGAGAGCATTAAAAAGAAAGGTAAAAAAAAAAGACAGGGAGAAAGCAAAGTAATTCATAATAAGGTCAAAGATTGAGATGATTTCAACACTCTGTGAACTACCTGGTCTATTGAGTCAGTAAATGACAGTATCTTGGAATATATCCATTTACTTTCTAAGAGTTATTTGAGGGTAGAGGTTTTAATGAGCAAAGTAGGACTGGAAACAAGGAGATTAAAGGAGTCAAAACAGAAAAAAGAGAACTCATCTATGAGATGGAACATGCTATTTTCCTTATAGAGAAAGAGAAGTCAGACCCTAAGGAAAACCTGAATATGGATATATTCTTCCAGAGAGAATTGGTAAGTCCAACCTTGAAATCATTTCAGTGTCCCATAGTAAGTTTAGGATCAAATATAAATTCTTTTGTTGGAAAATTAAGGATCTTCATAATCTGGTCCTTTCCCATTTTCTTACACCTTGTCCTCTTCTACCTATGATTCTGGTCAGCTTATGGTTTCTAAAATATAAAACTCTATCTCCCTCTATCTCTGTCTTCGTAGTAAGTGTCCCCCAGACCTGTAACACTTCTTATAGTTTTTTATCTCTTTCAAGATTTAGCTCAAATCCCGTCTCCTCTAGGTCTTTCCTGTTTTCTTCCAGATCCTAAACCCTTCCCCCCTCCTATTTCCCCCTCTACCCTACTTTTATCTCCTTGGCTACCTTCCTGATGAGAATGTAAGCAACTTGAAGAACCATGGAAGGCTTGCTTCCCAGCTGTGACAGACCCACTGCTGAATGGACAGGCTCCTGACCTAGACCTGAAGAATATGCTGATGAAAGATATTAAGGGACAATTAGAGAATGGAGATTTACTCTTGTTCCAGCTGTTTCTCTTGCTGGAATAGGCATAATTCAGCCACCCCCCCTGGATTGTCTAAATAAGCAGAGTAATGGACCAAGGAAAGGGGAAAAAAGAAAACCTGCCACCACTTTAAGTCTTCAAGCCAATCTCTGGAAAGTGTCCTCATCTGTCACTGGTGTTCACTGACGCTGCTGCCCAGTTGCCACTTGCTCTCTTCCCTTCTTTCTTTCCATGACTCTCCAAAGAGATTTAGAAATGGTTGCAGTGATTGGAAAATCTACCTTCCAGGTGTCATGGCACAATAACTCCCAATCTTCCCAAGTTGGGAAGAAGTAACCTCCAGGGTCTTTAGAGAATCAGCCCTATTCCCAAGGCAGCCAATCCAATCATTGCCAGAGTGGTCATACTAGGAGAACTGCTATTATTTAGCATGAAAAATATAACTCTTTGTTGCGAAAGAGGCGGACAAAATAGTCATCTTCAAGTATTTCAAAGTCTGTCACTAGGGAAAGGCATTGGGCTGTTTGGCTGAAAAGAGCAGAACGAGAGACAATGGGAAGAAATTGCAAAAAGGCTCACTTAGAGTGGACATAAGGAAAAACCTTCCAAACCAGAAGAGCTATATAAATGTGGAATAGTCTGTGTAGGAAGGACTGTATTCCCTTCACCCGTGGCTTCAGGTAAAAGACTGGATGACAATTGGATAGAATCCCTGCACTTGAATGGCTTAGATCATGTGGTGTTGAAAGAGTTCAAATTCAGATTCTGTGAATGCACTTGATTTAAATAGTTGACAAGTATATGATGCTTTAAGATTTGCCAAGCAATTTCTATCCATATCTCAACTCTTACAATGAACCTGTAAGACAGGTATATTCTACACAATTTCCATTTTTTTTTAAAGAAAACTGAGGTTTAGAAGTTAAGTGACTTGTTCATTGTCACACAGTGAATGCATGAGACGGAATTCTAATCTAAGTATTCCAGGTTCCAAATCCATAACACTCTACCTCTCCTTGTATTTTCTTCGCTTGATATTTGTTTCCTTTACCTATATAAAAATGGAGGTTGGCTTAGAAGGGGAAATATAAGTTTGCCATGGGCAGTGTTTTCCAAAACTATAGGATCAAGAATAGTAAGACACAATTAGGTAAGAATTACTTATCCTCCATGAAAGTATAATTTATTGATTGAAACATCTTCTAAAAATCTTAGCGATTCGCTGCTTTGCTTTGTTTTCCTCCCCATGAAAGGGGTTATTACATCATGAACAGTAACTGAAATTCCAATTATTTAATTGTACTAGTCTATATCTATGACTGCATCTCAAGGAATTTTGTACACAAATATAACAAATACATTGGGCCCTTTTTGCTTTAGTCAAGTTCTACCCCTGATTTCCATGGGAGAAGCAATGGGGAAAGAGGGAAAGACCTAAGCCAAACATAATGAAATTATTTCAGTTGATTTTGAGTGGGTTGGACAAATGAAATACATCAGAGGTTACATTTAGAAAGATGGAATTTGAGAGACATTGGGAAAAACTGGCAAGAGAACAATTACAAGGTCAAGAGTTCAGTACAGATTCTACATCCAAGCTGAAAGAAGAATGGAACAAAGACAATTAAGGAAGATAAGGATTAAGAATTAAGGAAAGGGGGGGGGGGCAGCTGGGTAGCTCAGTGGATTGAAAGTCAGGCCTAGAGACGGGAGGTCCTAGGTTCAAATCCGGCCTCAGACACTTCCCAGCTATGTGACCCTGGGCAAGTCACTTGACCCCCATTGCCTAGCCCTTACCACTCTTCTGCCTTGGAGCCAATACACAGTATTGACTCCACGACGGAAGGTAAGGGTTTAAAAAAAAAAAGACATGTTTTTAAAGGGGTGGGGGGTAAAAGATGGTGCCAAGAGAAACTTGAAGGAAGAAGAAAAATACAAAAAATTATATCACATAACAAGGTTAATGGAAGGGAGAGGGGAAGAATACTATTATTAGAAGAGAGGAAGAGAGTGGTAATAGGTATTACTTAAACCATACTTTCAGTAGAATAAATTCTGAGGGGGAAGAGTGTAAAGATTAAAATTTAGGGGAAACTGAGGCAGGTAGAAATTAGTTTCTCTCTGCAAGGAGTATTATATTTTATGAGGTTTATTAAAGGTTGAGAATTTAAGAATATATAAGTAAGAAAAAACACGTGCCTAGGCCAGAGGCCTAGACAAGACCTCACCTACATTATGGAAAGAGCCACGTCTGCCCCCAAATGGAAGTCCAAAAAGAGCCTCAAAAGCCTTTGCAATCAGGTTAAATCCCTTCTTGATCTCGGCCCAGGTGAGATTACAAGGCATTCTGGGGAAGTGGAGTAAAGGCTTGTGGGGATTGTAGTCCTGTGTTTGAGTCTATTTTTTTACAAGAGCAACTAGATCCATTGGGGTAAAGAATTCTATCTTACCCTACAGGGAAGTTGAGAGAGGAAAACCAAGGGGGGAGAGGGGAGGGAGGAGAGGTTTAGGGTGTATCAAAAGAAAGGGAAATGGAGGGGGGAGGGAATTTAATAGACCTTAAAGAAAAATAAGAGGGGAATAAGAAGGGAGGGGTGGGAAGGGAATTAAAATAAGGGTGGGGAAAAGGGGACTGATTAAAAGCAAAACATTGGTATAGAAGGAAAAGGTGAAAGAAGAAAGGGAGGACTAAAAGAGGAAATCAAAATGATGGGTAATACATAGGTGGTAATCATAATTCTGAAAATGAATGGGATGAGCTCACCCATAAAACAGAAGCAAACAACAGCGTGGATTAGAAACCAAAATCCTACCATATATTGTCTACACAAAACACACAAGATAGGTATACACACAGGGTAAAGGTAAGAGGCTGGAACAAAATTTAATGGGCATCAACTGAGGAAAAAGATGGCAGGAATCACAATCATGGTATCTGACAAAGCCAAAGTAAAAATAGATCTTATTAAAATGAGGAAATAGCAGTACTCAACATGTGGAAACCAAATGGTATAGCATCCAGATTTTTAAAGGAGAAACTAATGGAGCTAAAGGAGGAAATATAGCAAAACTATATTAGTGGTAGACCTGAACCTTCCTCTATCAGATCTGGGATAAATTAAACCAAAAAATAAATAAGAAAGAAATAAGAGATGTGAATGAAATCATAGAAAAATTAGATAGAGAAAAAATAAATAGGGATAAAAGGAATGCACCTTTTCAGCAGTTCATGGAGATTGACTATGTACTAGGGCATAAAAACATTGCAAACAAATGCAAAAAAAAAGCAGAAATAATAAATGCAACCTATTCAGTTCATAATGCAATAAAAATTCTAATTAATAAGGGTACATGGAGAGACAAATAAAAAATTGGAAATGAAATAATATGATTCTCCAAAAATTGCTTGGTTAAAGAACAAATCATAGAAACAATTAATAATTTCATTGAAGAGAATGACAATGAATAGATATCATATCAAAATTTATAGGATGCTAACAAAGCAGTACTCGGGGGAAAATTCATGTACCTGAGTACATATATCAACAAATCAGAGAGGGAATGGGTCAATTAATTGGGCATGCAAATTTAAAAAAACAACAACTAGAAACAGAACAAATTTTAAATCCCCAGATAAAAATTAAATTGAAAATCCTAAATATTAAAGGAGAAATGAATAAAATTGAAAGTAAAAGAACTATTGAATTAATAAATAAGACTAGGTGCTGGTACTTTGAAAAAACAAATAAAATAGATAAAGTTCTGATTAATAAAATTAAAAAAAGAAAGAGGAAAATAAAATTAACAGTATCAAAGTTGAAAACAGTGGCCTCACCTCTAATGAAGAGGAAATTAAGGTAATTATTAGGAACTATTTTGTTCAGTTATAAGGCAACAAATATGACAATCTAATTGATGTGGATAAATATTTACAAAAATATAAATTGACTAGATTAACAGAAGAGGAAATAGAATACTTAAATAATCCCATATCAGAAAAAGAAATTGAACAAGCCATCAAAGAACTCCTTTAGAAAAAACCCCCATGGCCAGATGGATTCACAAGTGAATTCTATCAACCATTTAAAGAACAACTAATCCCCAATACTATACAAACTATTTGACAAAATAAGCAAAGAAGGAGTTTTAGCAACTCTATGACACAAATATGATACTTATTCCAAAGCCAGGCAAACCAAAAACAGAGAAAGAAAACTATAGACCAATCTCCTTAATGAACATAGATGCAAAAATCTTAAATAGAATACTAGCAAAAATACTCCAGCAAGTGATCACGAGGGTTATTCAATATGAGTAGGTAAGATTTATACCAGGAATCCAAGGATTGTTTAATATTAGAAAAACCATCCACATGATTGACAATATCAACAACCAAGCCAACAAAAATCATATAATTATCTCAATAGATACAGAAAAAGCCTTTGACAAAATACAATACTCATTTCTATTGAAAACACTGGAAAGTATAAGAATAGAAGGGCCTGTGACTGTGAAAATGTGGGTTTCAGGACTGTGAATTGCCAAAACTGTAAAGATAATTTTTAGTGTCTTGATTTAAATCAAAAATAAGTGGTCGCCATGGGAAAAATTCAAAATATGAAAATACCCAAGTCAGCTGGGTTTTATGGAGATTATAATTAATACAAATGAAGGAATTAATACAAATGAAGAGACTAGTCAGTCTTTTATCCACTCACCACAAGATTTTGTCCCAAGCAAAACTCCAACTAAGTTCAGAGAGCCAGTTCCTCCACACTAACTCCAAAACTCCAACTGCGAAATTTCCTGAACTGATTTCAGACAGCTCCTTTTAAAGAGAAATTTCTCTTATGTCACCTCCCCTAAATTTTCACATCTACCAATCACAGTAGACGTTTTCCACAGGACTGTCTATTCTTAATTCACATCTTCTTTTGTTATCACCTTCCCTGAGTAGACTAAAACTTCACACCTCTTGCTAAGCTTGCCCTTTGTAAGTTGCTTGACCTTTTAGTGATTAATTTAACCTTTATAGGTACTTAGTACCCATTTTTATTAGATCTAAAAATGGACCTAGCTTAAGGTTCTAGCTTTACTATAAGTATGAGTTGGGGACTTTTCATTGTTCAGTAAGGAGTTTACAACTTTATCTTACCCTAAGGCACTGTCTGAGCAGGATGGAGTAATTTTAAAGTTCCCAATACATTCCTGATCAAGTACCTCCATTTGTTACAATAAGGGAATAGCCTTAACCAAATGTTCTAAGGTAGAGTCTGAGCAGTTTTAAGATTCACAGGCCTTTCCTAAAAATAATAGAGTATATATTTAAAACCATCATCAAGCATCATCTACAATGGAGATAAATTAGATGCCTTCTCAATAAGATCAGGAGTGAAGCAAGGATGCCCATCATCACCTCTTTTATTGAATGTTGAACTAGAAACACTAACAGTAGCATCAGAAGAAAAAGAAATGGAAGGCATTAAAATTGGCCATGAGGAGAACAAACTATCGCCCTTTGCAGATGATATGATGTTCTACTGAAAGAATCCTAGAGGATCAACTGAAAAGCTAGTGGAAATAATCAACAACTTTAGCAAAGTTGCAGGATACAAAATAAACCCACATAAGTCATCAGCATGTCTATATATTTCCAACACAGCTCAGCAGCAAGAGTTAGAAAAAGTAATTCTATTTAAAATCACCCTAGACAATATAAAATATTTAGGAATCTATCTACTGTAGGGTTGGAAATTCTTGAACCCCTAAAAATTACATTACCCCCAATTCCTTTCTGTATTACCTAAATCCTTTTCCCTTTTCCCGCATCTTTGCATTTACATGATTGTATTTAAGTTGGCTGTGACTCCTCCTTTGCTCTCTCTTCTCGTGACCCCAGCTGAGTTAGGTGTAAGTTTTATTTAATTATTATTAATAAATCTTATAAATATAACACTTGCATTATTGTATGTGAATTTTAATATTTATTTATGGCTTGCCATGACAGGATAGAATTCTCAACTATTTTTAAGAGAGATTTTCAGTTAAGTTGGAATGTTTTTCGCTGGCTACCCAGCCCACCACTGCTGCTCCACTCTTCAGCCTGAGCTGTACCTGCCCAGGCTCCAGTCCTTCCACGGGCTGCAACCAGACCCACCTGCCATTCCAGTCCTTCCTCCCCTGGAAGGGCGGATTCCCCAACCCTTTCAACCGCCCTCCCCCCACCGAATGGGGATTTTTCCAGCCTGCCCTGGCCATTTTTCAGCACGGAGAAGCCAAACTGCAGGGGATGAAACCTTAGCCCTAGTTTTTAAGCAGATTGTTTGAAGCTGACCCTGGACTCCTCGTTTAGAAGGCTGTCCCTGAAGGATTGTCACAGGGAGGGCGCTTAGTCCAAATAAGTAGATTTAAAGTCACTTTGGGGAAATGTCTGCTTTTTCCTTCTTTCTCTTGTCCCAAAACACCAAGGAGTACTTTTTCTCTCCTGCAAATAGGCTGTGGCTTTCCCTTGAAGTTTTGCCTCCTAACTCGTTCGCTCTGTAAATAGACCCGTCCGTGTTTTCTAGAGGAATGATGCTATTAAAAGCATAGCTCCGCTTCTGCCCACTCACACAGCTTCCACTTCCGGAGCCTGATAGAGCTCGTGCAGCTTCCAGCTTCCGGGGTGTCTTGCTGATTGTTTTAAGGTTTAAGTTCCTATAGTCTTAATCTAATTAATACCATTTGGTGGCGTGGTTATTGTGTGCCTTTGCCGAAGAATAACCTATCAGGGTAAAAGCCCCGAACGCCTTCCCTGAAGATCACTCATTGCCTCAACCTTCTCTGCCTTTTTGCCCGTTAATGGTCACGCGTGCTGCTGGGTGGCCTTCAACAAACCTTTGGAGAATTTAATGCGCTACCAACGTCAAGTCTAATGTGGATAGCTAGGGGGTCTGCGTGGGTATTTTAGGTAGTGTGTAGTGCGTGGGTGGAAAGGAAGACCGACGCTCAGGGAGTGGGTCCTCCGGGGACGTGGCAAAACTGGCACGCGAAGACTCCGCTGTCGCGATCTACGCAACCCTGGAGGGAACTGGACGATGCCCAGAGAACTTCCGAAGGGCGATGCCTTGGATCCCGCACGCCGCGGCTGGCTTTGCACCCCAAAGAAGTGAAAAGGGGCTGGTACAGAAGTGTTCCGAGCGGCACTTTGTAGGGAAACCACTGGAAAACGAGAGGGCGTCCCTGATTGGGCAGTGGCTGAACACGTGGTAGGTGATGGCTACGGAGCGCTCGGGCGCCGTAGAGGCGGGAGAGCCTCCATGAACGGAAGCAGAGCCCAGAACGTGGCACCCAGAAGTGGAACACTGCGGCCACTCGCAGCAACGCACCGAGCAGGTAGGAGAAAGACCGCCGTCCCCACGGAGGGAGAGAACTGCGGGCGTAGAAGCGCAAAAGAAGCAGACGCCTCCTCCCTGTTTACGTGGGTTCGTGATTCTTAAAAATGGCTCTACTGCAAAAATGCGTGCCAGGGAAATAGGTATCAAGTGACAACATTCTTGTAAACAGCGGACCTGCTTATCTGCTCTGGGAGGGGGAGGGGAGGAGAGGGCAGTGGTCAGGCAAAGCGGAATCCCTGGAGGGTAAAGCAAACTGAGCTCATTGGGGGGTTTGGCAAATCAATGAAATAAAAAAGGAGTGGGTTCAAGAAAGACGGGAAGATGGGATTTGAACGCAGAACCGAGCCTGAGTGGGACTGCTGCTATTGAAAGTGAGTAGGTAATGCTCTGCCTTTTGGTCCAAACAAGTTCATGAGTATCTGAAGTCCTTTAGCTGGAAATTTAGGGTAAAAACCTTTGCTCCAATACAAGAGCATTTTAGGCAGCACAAAGCAGGCGAGACTTCCCGGGCGTCTGCTTTCGGTGGCTTAGTCGCAGAGGCTGGGGGGGCGCGGGGAGATGGCGCCATTTGCCTCGGTCACAGGAACCGAGACCAGCTACTCCTTGCGCTGTACACACACGCGCTTGCTCCGCTTTTATGTTTCTACACACGCGTCTACATACAATTATGTACAAATATAGGGCTGTCCAAAACACACGTGTGCGCCTACCTGGTATAAAACATGCATTGACACAGGCTTATGGGTGTATACAGAGAGAGCTTCATAATTGCAAAGGCAGCTCCGGCAGTGTGTTTTAGTCTCTCCAATTCTAATAACGGCAACTTAACCTTTTATTTGAAAATAATAAACACCAGGCAGCAATTCTGCCGTTAGCAAACATCCAGTATTTACTGTGAAATATAAAGAAGAAAGACATCTAGGAATGAAGCCTTTATTGGATTTAAAAAACAAAATAATTTATAAAAAGGAGTGGAAAGGAAGTAAACACAGTTCGCACTATTCTTTACACTCAAGAGCACCAAAGAGTGGACGTGTTTTCTTTTTCTTTCTTTCTTTTTTTGTTTGGGTATTCCATGAAGACTGAAATGCGCTTTTAATGTTCAGGAAAGCTATGTGAACTAAGGACTTCCCATCATCAAACCCTAAACCAAAGTGCAGCTCTCTGTATGTAGGTATAGGAGCCCAACCCCCCTTCCTGCCCACCAGTCCTTCAGGAGCATTTGTCCCGAACTACCCTCTTTTTTTCAGGGTTTATTTTATCATCCTACTAGTAAACAATTCCCAACTTTTCAGATGACTTAACCTTGGTCTCTTCTAGTTTATGGTGATAAATTCTGAGGGGAAAAGGGTTAAATACATTTTCTACCATAAAATTGTTTTAAAGAATGATACTAAATTAACACAAGGACTAGGAACTTATTTCTGTTCAATTTTCCCTATATATATATATACATTAGATACCGCAGCATTTCTAGCTTATAAAAATACAGCATAGTATATTAATACACTTTTTAGGCAGCAATTTTCTGACAAAAATTTATTTACAAAAATTTCAATGAGTTTTGCTTTAAAATTGCAATGTTTAATATTATCCTTTTAGTAGTAGTGCTTAATAGTAGACACAATGGCATCTGTAGATTAACTTCAGTCTAAGGATGAATACAGTTCATAAGATTGTGGACAATAAGAGTACATTTCATACAGAGAAAGGCACAATAGTTCTTTCAGGGATCAACCAATTGTTACATTATTAGTGTAAAATAAAATCAGTGCCTTTCAATGCTTTTTGTAAAAGTTTTAGAGCTCGAAGAGACCTTTTGCAAATTGTTTTGTAGAGACCCTCTCATTTTACAGCTGAAGAAACTGAGGTCCTGAAAGGGTCAGTGGCTTTTCCAAAGCCACACAAGGGTTAGAGCTGGGTATAGAACCCAGGTCTCCTTAATATTGGGTCCATTCACAAACTAATCAAGTAAAATCATCGATCCCAGATAGGACACCTGGAGAATTCTCAAACTGGATTTTAATTATAGTTTTAAATTGATAATTCAAGTTTCTCACTAATGATTTAAAGATCTGCACAATATTTTTGTACTGCAAGTATTTAAGGCAGGTGCCAAGAATGTTTTTAAAAGTTATTATCAAAAGAGGACTTCACTTTCACCCCATTTTCAATATCATTTTGATAGTTGGAATCCTTGTGGCTATGGTTCAAAATATAAGCAGCAAATGCAGGCCTCTTGTCAACTGAATTTTTTGAAATTCTTCATGTTGATGCTTAGTGCCTTTTCTCGACACGGGGCAAAAGGACTTAGAATGCAAATGTGATCTGGCACTAACCTTAACAGAATCTTAAACTAGAATACCATGCAATAAGAGTTTTAGAATAATCATTTCAAAGTATTTGGTAATTAAGATTCAAACTCTTTTCTTTTCATTCTTTGGCAAAAAGATTTAAAACAAGATGTGGATTGAAACTTCATTGACTGCCTTGTCTGAAAAATAAATACATTTTGTAAAAAAAATCTACACTGTGCCAGTTTTATGCTGATTGTAAGTCATTAATACACATCATAAATAAATTCCAACTAATCTACGCCCAACGCTTTAAGTTGCCGTTCAATCTCTTCATCAGAGATCGTCGATGCTTTTGATGTGGATGCAGATGGTAAGCCTCGGGCGGCTGATGGTGCTTTGGCCATCTATTTAAAAAAAAGAAAAAGGAGAAAAATGCTGATTATCAAGTTTGACTGACATCTAAAACAATATGAAGAGATAAGATGGTTCATGGCATTTCTGAAATGACTACATAATTACTTACAAATACAGAAAATTAAAAACGACACTATGTTTGATGAGAATATTCCCATACCTTTCCAGAGATTTCAATTCCAATTTCATCAAGCACCTGGTTCACAATATCCTGGCTTTCTTCTTCATCATCAGATCCATCAAAAATGTCATCCAGTGTATCATTGACTTAGAAAAGAGCGAAAAAGTGGTTATTCTCAACGGCTAGGTACCCACATCAATTATATTTAGAAGATAAATAATCCAGTCCTACACATTTTACTGTGTTACAGTAAAATAATCTAAGTGAACTGTTAAGCTCTGAACTAGTACCCAAAAGCCAATGGGGTTCCCAAGTAAGTGTATTTTCAAAGGACCAAACTTAGGATAGATGGTGTCCCTACCAGTCTTCCCTTTCTTTCCTCTGTTTTCAGTGCCCATCAATAGAGGGGAACTGTCTTGCTTAAGCTTATGGTTTAGAAATGACAATATTCTAAAAATAATTAGCTACTCAGAGGAAAATATAGTAAAAGTAAAAAAAAAAATTAAAATTTGGGGAACTTGAGAGATGATTCAATCCAACTTCCCCAAATATCCTTACTTTGTGATTTGTTCCGTTAATTATTAGAAATATTTTTCTAACTTCAGTAAAATTATCATGAAATTTAATGTTAAAATACACATTTAGTCCAAATCATGTAAAAATAATTTTCCATTTGAAATGCAGAACTACACTAACTGCTAGGCAGAGATGCAGGAAAAAGCTTTTAGGAATGCTTTCTTGTGAGCCAGGCCTTAAATTAGCTCTAAGAAACATCAACTCTTTCTAAGGATCTTGTTCTTCTAGGAGAGTTTGGGTGTTAAAACTAGCATTTGAAATGATAAATCGGAGCCAATACTAAAGATGGAAATACAAATATTGACTCACTATGTTGGGAAATTTTGATCAATGTCATATTTTTCAAAGAGATTTATAAATTAAAAAAAAGTCTTTTGGGGGAATAAGAAAGGAAAGATACTTCCACAAAAATGAAATAAACAAAAATGTTATGAATTTTAAATACATCAACAGTTTTATAGGATTCCTTTCATTATAGCTTAATGGAAAAGTTAATTCCTCTGATAAGGCCTGCGAACACCTGTGCCATCACTGAAAATTACCCCAACATATTAGATATCCTGATCATTAGATAAATCGACAATTCTGTAGCAATTAAAAATTCACTAACCAAATCAGATTACAATACTCAAAGGCATTAAAGAGAAGCTGACATAAAGAACTTTAGAGTTTTTGAAAATATTCATAACCTACTTTTAAAATCTTACAGAGAGAAATGACCCCCAGACACAGAACGTAAGAATGGGTGACTTAGTAGTATCGATAATAATTCAACACTTTTAGCAGTTTAGTTTAAGGGAATTAAAATAAGACTACACGTATACGTATAGGAACACAAAGTAACATTTTTCAATATTAAAAACATGTGGATTTGTGAGTTTCACACACTGCCAAGTATAACATTACAATAAAATGCAAATCTTGTTTAACCTTTTTTTTCCCATCAAAATTCAGTTATGAAAAGCAGTTTTGGTTATAGTTTTAAAAACTGAAATTGTTTAAAAGCTTGGAAAATTCACAGCTCAAATCTGTAAATAACGCCAACACTATAAATTATATTAAACTTACTCATTTCTTCAGTCATTTCCATTTTCATGTTTTCCTTCTGGAAATTTTGCATTGTCTGCAATGTCTTTTGTGGATCCATCTTCTTGTTAACTGCCTGCATTGTCTTTCAAAATGAGACGGGATAGGTGTTATTTGCATAGTCATGAAAATTCCACATGAAAATAAGGCCAAAGAGAGTAGAGTGGGCTGCCATTTTCTATGCGGATAAGCTCATGCAGCCTTCCAGAACCGCACACAGGGGTTTAAGAATGCTCGCAGAATGAAAGACTTCAATACGGGAAACATCTGTGTAGCGGCCGCTTTAAGCAGACCGAGCGCGGGCGCTCTCCCCGAATGATAGCCAAAGCACCCCGGCAAACAGGGAAATGGAACAATTCTGACCATCCTGGCCTATAAAAGCGGGTGAACACTGAATTTCTTCCTCAGAAACAGGCTCTAAGTTCTTAGGCCCACCGCTCAGAGAGAAAGTCTGCAAAAGGTTGTGCTGGGGAATGTCGGGGTGCTAAACATGACGATGAAAGCTACTCCGACGCCTCTCATTAAAGGACGACGACACATGTGAAGGGTCCGTCCGGTGGACACCCACATGGCCACCCTGCTTCAGTTTGGTGGCGTGGAAGCTTCTCCAAGAGGACCTAGAGATGAGCACCGCACGGTCCCTACGGCTCGGTCGGTGACCGGGCAGTCTGGATCTTCCATCTCTCTGAATATCCCAGTGTGGCGTCTCATTTCAGCTCTTCCCACTCCCCAAGCCCCCTCAAAGTCACACTTGAGTGCTTTCCCGCTCTTTTGCACTATCTTCTCTGCTCCAGGCTCAGACTGTCTATGACAGTTCCCTAGCCGCGGGGGCCAACAGGGCACCTCCCACTGACTGCCTGTAGCAATCCCTGGTACATCTGGGAGTCTAATTATTCACAGAAGCCTCCACACTGATCTCCAAGCTCTACTTCCTACAGAGCCTATCACAAGGGTTCTTAAAGGGCAGTAATTTGGCACGTGTCAGGTGACTAGAAGACAGGGCTTTAAGAAGAAGCACCGAACGGTTCAATGAGTAACACACGACCGAATACGGGCACCACCGGCTCCTGGAAACCGAGAGGCGTCTCACTACAGGAAGTGACGGATGGCCACAATTCAATGACATGACACTAGCCATTTTCTGTCGAATGCAACAAAAGAACTTGGATACGGTCAGCGTTCTCTGACCTCAGAACTGTGGACAGCGTTCTACCAGAGGCTAACCACAGCCCAGCCAGCGCTTGGCTGGCGGTCTGACAGCTTCTGCGTCCAACAGTCTCCCCACTCAGGCTGACCGTTAGACAAGAGATGGGTGGCTCCCTCATTAGGCGGATACTCAAAGCGTGCCTGATTTGTCAGCACCTGCCTACAATTTTCATTCTGAAGGCAAAGCCTTCCAAACTCCACGGCCGCTTTTGCACACCACAGTCAGGAGTTCCATTAGGATTCTCCTAGTTTTGAGAAAATGGAAATCTGAACGAAAATGTGCAATAATGGATGCTAAATACTCACTTTCACATCTGTATAGCAAAAATAATCTTTGAAGGTTTAATCTATTATTAATGATTTGACAAACACTCCTATTTAATGAATATTCTTATGTTGGTATAAGATATAATACCATAAGTGATAAGGACACTCATGTGAAAAGTCAAGTGGCTGGAGTTCAACAGAGGCTAGACTGAGGCAGTTCTCTGAGGCCTGGCAACAAAGGAGTCTCATGACTAGCCTCCTTTTTCCCCAAAGGACCCACCGGAGAGATGACAGGATTGCCAACGCCTAGATGCGTCTTCCTTCTGGTGAGCCTTATCCGGACATCCCAGGGCCCTCCCCTGGCTATCCCAGGTGGAGACTTTGTAATGGAGCTGCCCCAAAGAGGCGAGCTGGGAGTCGTCCTCCCTGTCTTTGGGGGGAGGGAAGCCAGTGGGTTGGCCCCAGATGGGCTCTCTCCTACAGAATCCAAGTTTCTAGCAATCTTAAGCAGAAACCTATAAACTCCCTCCGGAAGGTTTTCATGGTTCCCTCCAAGCCTCAAAGAAAGAAGCCAACAAAGACACCCCTAAATCGTGGTCCAGTCTACAGAATAAACACCAGGCAGGGTCCCATTTGAACGGCTCTGGGCTTCGCAGGGATCGTTACTCCGCTGGGCCCCTCAGGCACTGCCCGGCCTTTAGGAGCGGGTCTTGACAACAACAAACGAGGGCGAGGACGCACTTACTTTGGCCGTAGTTGACATGGCTCCAGCCATCTTCATCTGAGAGTTCATGACTTTAGTCTGGGTAGACATAGAAGTGACTTTTGAACTTACAGCAAAAGTTCTAGTTTTCTGTTTCCTCAGTTGCACAAGCTGTTTAGCCAAAACTCTGCAGGCTTCTTTGTTACCAATCTTGGCCATTTTCTTAATTTCTAATTCCTATATTTTAGGGAAGAGAAAAAACAGATTGTTTTCAACACAAGGCACACAGCATACAGCTCGCCCATCTCTCAACAGAGCAGGACGGAGCGAGCTGTCAAAGTGACGGGAGAAGGTCATCAGTCTCACTATTACTTTATTTGGAAAACAAAAATGCTAGTTTTACAGAGACTCCCAGCAGCCCCTGTACACGTCCAGCCCTGGACACTGCCCAGAAGGAATTCTGGGAAAGGGCAGAACAGGTGCCAAGATTAGGGTTACAAAATGGCAGAGAAGAAAGGCAGGTAATTTGTAGTATTATTGCTACAAGAATAAGAACCAGGTGTCTCTACAAGACGGTCACCTCTTCCCTCGTGACCTAGCACTGGCCCAGGAGCAAAGCCTTTGCTGGGCGCCCCCCACCCTGGGGAGAGACTTGGGAGGAGGCTGAGTTGGCAGAAGAGTAGACTCCTCAATGACAAGCCAGGGCCCAGGACTCCGTTGACTTTGATGTGAATTAAAGGGCAAAGCTTGGGCCAAGTCCTTCTTTGCTGGCCATCCTGACATGCTCTCATATCCCTCCATGGCAGCCACCCTGCTCCCCTTTCTCTTGTTCTACGCTCCCTGCCCTGGTGCCTTCTGAAGCCCCCACTCTATCGTTAACAGACTGTCCCTCAGAATGAGAAAGCTTTCTTTCCTGGATGAAGTACTTGTGTGGAGGAGGAGGCCTGAAGCCGGAAGGCCAAAAGCCTTTGGGGACCCTAAACTGTCTCTGCTGAGCTGGACACATCAACTTTGTCTATATGTTGTCCTTAATTTTGGGGGCACGTGCCAAACTCCTAAGAAAAAAGACTCTGTTATGTTGTGTCTTTGTTCCCTTCAAGTCTCACACAGCAGGTACTTGACGACTTGTCCAAAGAATGCAATGAATTATATATTAACCAAAGTAAAGACATTTTAACCACCCTTTTTATTCTGAAATACTTATAATGTCCCATTTTATAAATACTTTTCTATCATTCAAACAGTTATTAATATGCACAAAGAATCAAACTGCTTAGCAAGTTTTCTTTTGATCCTATGCAAATCAAGGAATTATCAGCCAAAGGTTTTAGGAACAAAAATCTATGTGCTGTGAGATTTAAAATGGTTGAGGTCTTAAACTGTAGTGAGTTAAAATGGTGGAAGATATAAATTGTGATAGATATAAGAGAGGGTGAGTAAATTTGACCGCAGAAAATGTTTCACTACAGTCTTGGTTTTTAAATCAAATATAAGGTGGTCGCCAGGGAAATATTCCCAATTATTCAAATACCCAAGTCAACTGGGTTTTATAGAGATTTTAAATTAACAATACAATGAGTAATCAAAGAAAGAGAGAGAGAAAGTAAGAAAGGAATAAGTATGAAGGGCCTCAAGCCAATATGGCCTAGACCTGAGTTTTAAGAGAGAGAATCAGTCAGTCAGTCTTTTAACACTCACCACAAGGTCTGCCTAAACAAGGATTCTAGTGACACCAGGCCAGCTCCATCTCAGCTGACTTCACCAGAGAGCCTTCCAGCCAGAGACTGTTCCAAAGGGCCTCCCTCCAGAGCCCCCAGAGGGACAGAGTCCCCTTAGAGGAGCTCCAGCGAGACCTCCTTTGAGATTGTCCTCCAAGAGCTTCCCTTCTCCAGAGCCTCTCTCAAGAGATTCTTCCCAAGCGATCCCCATCAGAGATCCTCCAAAAGGATTTCTCCAAAAGGATATCCTCAAGAGATTCTGCTTTTTCTTATATAGGGGGTTTTCTCCCATGTCACCTCCCCTAAGTCCCTACATCTACCAATCACTGTAGACGCTTTCCAAAGGACTGCCCATCTAAATTCCTGCTAAGTTGACCAATCTCCTCACTAAGTCTGGAGAGAAAACACAGCTGAGTCAACTAATCTCATCAAAAGAAAACTTGCCCGACCCTTTTAGGTACCTAGCATCCCATTGTATCAATTCTAAAAACAGGCCTGGCTCAAAGAACTCCTTGCCCCACCATAAGCATGGATCCAAGTACTTTCTTTGTTTAGCAAGGAGTTTTCTGCCCTAAAGCATTCTTAAGTACGGGTGGAGTAGAGGTCCTTCCATTTCTGATCCTGGCGAGTTCTCACATCAAAATGGGGAATGTTTCTCAGTAGGGAATTTGTTTCAATTAAGAATTCCCTGATGGGGAAATTTTTAACATTCACAAGTCTGAGAGATTTCAAGATTTACAGTGCTGAGCAAATTTGTCTGCTGAAGAGATGAACAATCTCTTTTAATTTAATTTTAAATGTTTTTTCATTAATTTGCCTTAACTTTAACTAAACATTAAACTAAATTTATCTAGAAACTCACCTTTCTTTCCACTCTCATAGATGCCAGTTCCCTCCAAGCAGAAAAACCAAGACAAACTAGCCTCAGTCCCTCACACCAAATACTCTTTCACTCCCCACTCCAGGCCTTTTCACTAGCAGGATCTAAGGCAGAGAATCTCTCCAAAGTCTAGTTCCAAAGGCAGTGCCTTATCTAAACTGCATTTACCCACCTCACATGCTTTTGTGCTTATTCTGTTTATATTTACATGCCTTTTCATCCCCAATTAGACAGGACTTATAAATTGGAACTGTTTGCTCTTTTTCGTTTGTATCCCCGGGGTTCAGTACGGTGTCTGGCACATAGAAGACTGATTAACTCACAGTCTGACTGCAAGGTACTCTCCTAGGTGTAAAGAGAAAACAAACACTCCTTATTTCCCATTTACAGTCTTTGGTGGAGGATACGAGATGTAAACAGTTAAGTTTATGCAAAAACAAACACCCAAAACTTGGGAAGAGAAAGATGATTAATAGCTAAGGGAATCTGGAAAAGATGTCCCATAGTAGCAGGCTCCTGAGCCAACCTGGAAGGAAACGAGGAATTCTAGGAGGTTTGTGCAAGCCAGAAGTACCTTCCAATCATAGGCCACAGTGTGAGCAAAGGCACAGAAATGAAAAATGGAAAATCACATTTAGGGAACAACAAGAAAGGTAATTTGGCTGGAACAGGCTATATAAATGCAATGAAAAGCCGAGAGGCCAGAGTGCTGGAAGGGGCATCACCATGTACCTGGGAGCCACCAATACAAAGGCAGGGGCTGGAGAGACAGGAAGACTCTGAGCCACATAGGGACTGAATTTCTTAAAAAGAAAGAAAATGATCTTCTGCTACACGTTTTGGGATAGGTTGGTTTACCTGGATGAAAGCTCAGAAAAGGGGGGGGGGGGAGTTAAACAGAAGAGTCTGGAAGTGGCAGTCAGAAGTAGAGTATGCATGGTCTTTGTCCAGTGTGCCAGGGTCTAGGGGTCATCCAGGACAGTGAACACTATCGAGAAATGCAGTGTCTTCATTCTTTCTTTCTTTTTTTTTTGGGGGGGGGGTATAAGGAGGGTAGAATTAGTGGGGCAGGGAAGGCAGGAAAGAAGAATTTCTTTGAGTTCAAGACAGCTAGGTGACACAGTGGATAGAGTATTGGGTCTGGAGTCCAGAAGACTCTTCTTCCCAAGTTCAAATTTGCCCTCAGACACTTACTAGCTCTGTGATCTTAGGCAAGTCACTTAACCTTGTTTGTCTCAGTTTTCTCATCTGTAAAATGAGCTGGAAAAGGATAGGGCAAACTACTCCAGTATCTTTGCCAAGGAAATGCCAAATGAGGTCACAAAGTGCCAGACAAGAAAAAAGATGGAAAGAAGGAATACAAGAGGAAAAGGTCTATGGTAAATGGAAATTTTTCAAGAAAAGGAGTTCCAGAAGTTAATTATATTCTAAATTAAAGTCTTAAAAAAATAGAAATGTGTTTAATATTCTGCATATAACACAGAATTTTTATAAGAGGTAAAGGGTGGAAGGGAGAGAAAATAAGCAGGAAGAAAATCAGGAAGACCTTGATATGACTAAGAAATGATGTCAATCACTTGCCACCTGCCACTGAGTCTCACTAGTTAGCAAATTATCCCGGAGATAATTTCTAAACTTGTCTGAAAAGTTAAACTGAAATTTAATGTTCTACTTACCAGCTGTTTTTCCTGTTTTTCTAATGCTGCTCGATCTCTCATTATAGCCCTCTGTGTACCTCGTAACTCTCGATTCTGCTCCTTTATTACATCTAAGAGAACAACAAAAAAAATTCCCAAATTTATGAATTGTAAAGTCTTTTTCAATATTATTTAAAATACGGAGTCCAAGAAACTAATAAAAAACTGTACTTTTTATTAGACCATAGATTTTCCTTCACCTACTGTCATTTTAATAATAAAACTAGTCAGGCTCAAAAACTTGAACTCTAAATAAAAACAAGAAAGATATGAGACTGACGGCACATACTTGCACATGTAAACCTTAAAATTTCTTAGACTTATAAATGTTGGAAATTTCACCATTGGGAAATTTCATACTTGAAAAATTTCTTACTGATAGTCTATTGGAATGTGAACCCCATTGGCATGGGAGGGTCATTCTCCTCCCTTCTTAAGATTACTTTAGGACAGAAACCTTTTGCTGAACAATGGAAAAGGCTGCAGCATAGATCAAAATTTAATTATTCCAATCTCCACCCTACTCAGGGTAACAGGATTTAGGAAGGGCTGTAGCAAAGGATCAAGATTTAATTATTTGAGAATATGACCTTCAACAGACATGTGCAAAGCCACAGACCTCTGGGCAGTCCTGGGTTAAGCTAGAGCCACCATTGGCACAGGGAAGACATGGACAGTGATTGGTAGATGTGAGAACTGAGGGGAGGGAACTTGGATGGTTTCCTTAAAGATAGTGGGGTCTGAGGACTAGAGGTGGTTGGTTGGAGAGTTTTTGCTCTGAGAGGTGGTGCCCTGAGAAGCTTGCTCTGAAGGAAGCTGGAGGTGGAGGCCCCTGAGACTGTTTCTCCATTTTGGTCACATGAGTGATAGGGACTGATCTCTTTCCTTTGCCTCAGCTATCTAAGGGCTTGGGCCTTTTGGCCCAGCCTAAACAGAGGGGGTATTTAAGCCCTATTCCCTTCTCTCCCCTTTCTCTCTCCCTCTCTCTCTCTCTCTCTCTAATACCTTTCTTCCTCCTGTTTGTAATTAAACTCCATAAAAGGTTGACTGCTGACTTGAGTTTTCATTTAGGAATTACATAGCTGAATTCCTTGGCGACCTTAAATTAATAGATATCAGTCTTTTAAAGTGATTTCCTTGTCATACACATTTTTATTTTGTAACAGTGCTTAAACATAAATTTGTAGAGTTCAATGTAAAATTATACTTGGTTTCCTTGGAAACCACACAAAAGTGTATAACTATACAAATTTTTTGTTCAAACTTCAAAATAAATGCAAATAATAAGTCTGAATTTATGCTATTTTTTAATAAGCAAGTCAAACACTTAAAATGAAATTTAAAAAAGGAATGTATATTTATTTGTATATATTCAATTATTGTTATACCTTCTAATTATAAATCTCTACATTTTAAGATTTTAATATTCATTTTCATTCAATAAAGATGTTATTCATTATTAATTATTATTTTGTTTCCTTCATTTTCATTCATCTCTTACAAAAGGTACATTGCAGGTTTTATACAAGTCAGATTAAGAAAAAAATGTATGGCCTATATTAATCCATCAGTTGAGCCCTTTGGAAGATTATGGCAACAGTCTCCAAACTATTTTGAAACCATATCTTTGTAAGTAAAGAATTAATTGAGTGTGCACAAGTGTTTTAAATTGACTTACAGATCATATACCTGTACTCATAATTACTGACATGATAACGGCCTCTCCTAATAGGACTGGAGTCGCTCTGTCTCTGTCTCCCCACCTCCCTCTGCCCCATGACATAGACTGATTTCTCTGATGACACCCCTTCCTTTTCCTACAGAGTTTCTTGTTTACAATGTCCTTGCAGCTTCCCCAAACCTTGGTTCTTTGGAGGTTGATGTCTGACTCCATCATACATCCCCGCACATAATGGTGTTGTTTAAAATGGAGTTTTTGTACCAAGAAAAAGCATCAGGAAATTTAGACCACTTTTCAACACTTCAGAACCTACTTCATATGGTCCATTTTTATTGTACAAAGAATATACAAATGAATGAGCTCTGTGGATTGGTCCATCCCACTGCACAGAACAATCTGGACGTTGCCCACTTTTTTCCTACATGTGGCTAATTGGGTTGAACTCTAAACTGACTATGGATCTCACCTGGGAAGCTCCGCCACTCGGGGGCAGAATTGGAGTCAATTTCGTATGAATCAGTATTAACATAGGATTGGGTCATCTGCCCAATATTTTAACAGAAAGCCTAAACTATTATAGAATTGCTGGGATAAGTCTATGCTCCAGCCCTATTTCTTCTCTTACTATTGGATTCTGACCTACCTTCTTAACTGGTAGCCAAAGACTAAAATATATGAAATCTGCAATACTGCCACACTCCAATCTACAACACTTACTGCAAAGATCATGGACTGATACAGCCTGTACTGTTCAAAACTAGGAAGAGCTAGTATTAATCCAGACAGAAATGTTACATAAGACAGACATAATATGCAAGAATTTAAATATTAAAAGATCTCCTTTGGTATCTCCACTTCCCAACACACACCACAGTGCATGCCATTAGAGGATTGTGACCCCACTCAAGTCACCCTCCTCCAGATTCAGCCTAATCCCAACTCCACTAACCCCACAAAAGGAAGCAGACACTATTCTGCCTAACGGGGGTGGGTGGGGGCAGCAATACAGAAGATAAGTAAGAAAGAAGAATCCAGTTGTGGTCTCAATAAACACCAAATAGTATCACAATCTAAAATTTAAAAAAAAAAAAGGTGAAAACTTGCAGCTACCTTTTTTACAACTACAGTAAGGGGAGGATTCTGAACCAAAAAAGGGACAGGAAGACTACAAATGATGAAATAATTCCATTTACATGAAATCGAAACAGTTTTGCATAAACAAAATCAATGCAACTAGGATAAGGAAAAACATCCTGTGTGGGGAAATTCTTTACATCCTATTTCTAAAGGTCTGAAATCTAGGATCAACAGATAATTACTGCCATATGGGATTAAGATAGAATAGTATGCAAAGCATGTCAACTACTAGTTTGAGAAAAAACAATTGTAAACAACATGAGAAATTGTCCCAAATAGTAAGAGAAACAAGTACTAGGTTTTATTTATTTAAACCCTTACCTTCCGTCTTGGAATCAATACTGTATTGATTCCAAGGCATAAGAGTGGTAAGGGCTAGGCAATGGGGGTTAACTAACTTGCCCAGGGCCACACAGCTAGGAAATGTCTGAGGCTAGATTTGAACCTAGGACCTCCTGTCTCTAGGCCTGGCTCTCCATCCACTGAGCTACCCAGCTGCCCCCGAAGTACAAGCTTTTACATCACATCAGCATACAGGCAAAGAGTATAAAGGATGGAAGTAAAACTGGATATTGGAAAGATCTGTGTATTATTACACTGTTGATGGAAATGTGAATTATGTGAATGGGTCCAACCATTCTGGAAAGCAATTTGGAATTATGATAGTGAAGAAAATGCCATTATCCTTTTAATTCAGACATCTGCTGCTGAGGTATGGCCAAGGTATACTTCTGGGTCAAAGACTTTAGGACCTGAATATCAAAATATTCATAGCAACATTTTCTTCTTTTTAATAGCAGCAAAAAGTTGGAATTAAAGTTAGTATTCAGTAACAGGGGAATGGCTAAATGAACTGTGGTACATTCATGAAATGGAGTATTATTGTACCTTAAGAAATGATAAGATTTTAAGAATTCAGAGAAAGATAGGAAGGCTTAGATGAACAGACATAAAATTATATAAACAGAGTCAACACCAAAAAAAAAAAAAAATATATATATATATATATATATATATATATATATAGTACAACAATGTAAATGGAAAGAATAAGAACAAAAATGAAACTAAACAACATAATGACCAAGCTTTGTCTGGAGCACTTTTGAGAAGATGTTTTTCTATCCAAAGATAGAAAATGTAGAATATTACATTTGCTGTCAGAAAGCTTAACATAAAAGTCAGTTTTGCTAAATTACTTTTGTTCTCTTTAAGTTTTATTACAAAGGAGAGCTTACTGGAGAGCAAATGGGAGGCAAGGGAAGGATATAATTGGAAATTAATGGGAAAAAAGACATGAAAATATGATAAAATTGAATAGACTAGGGATATAAATCTACATGTGTTTTGACCTCAAGTTTTTTTTTCTTTTCCCATTCAGTCATTTGCAAGGAAGAACATGACAGCAGCATGGCATAACTGGATTAAAGGATGATATTCTCTGGAGGCTATATTTCTTAAATTTTAAAACTTATTAAAAGAAATTTTAAGAAAATCTAACTAGACAGTGATCATCCTCCACAATCTGAACAGATGTTAAAGAACTTAAATGGGGCAAAAATCAGGGCCCAAGAGAAAGGTGAGCAGGGCAAGAACGCCACTTCTTGTGTCCTGTGGTGCAAGCCAACATATACCCCTTATGACATCATCATTCCTCCCCAAGAAATCTCTGATAAAGTAGTCTTTTCCAAATTGCTGTTATCCAAGCAGCCTCCTCCATTTTGTATTTGTTTAGAAGATAGTTTGAACCCAAACACAAGACTTAGAATTCAATATAAATAACCGTAATCTTATTAGATTTAGGCAGTAGCACCCTAGCCAGACAAATTCTCCCCCTCCCGTGGCATCCACAATATCCTTTCTGCATTTCAGTTCATTTCTACCACCTGCCTACAATTTGAGATTAATGATGTGCAGTGCTAGACAGGCATGCTGTGCCATCTCTTCCCAAAGCATGACTGGGAGAGAAAGTGTTTGCAATAATGGCTCTATTTATTTTCTACTTTGGCAGACATGCTGGGGGCTAAGAGGGTTTGCCCTTTTCACTCCAGGAATAGTTTATTCGGAGATTCATTCAAGTTCCTCTTTTAAATGCCAATTTTGTGATCAAACTAGTCACATTTAAATAAAACTTTATTTCAAGATTTCAAAGATCCTTAATTTCACCTGTTTGAAATCTGCTTAATTGATAAATATCAACATTACTCTAGACATTAGATTTTATGAGCTGCTCTGGCAGCTAGGGAGTACAATGGATAAAGTATTTGGTCTGGAGTCAGGAAGACTCATCTGCCTGAATTCAAATCTGGCCTCAGACAATTACTAGTTAGTCAAATCACTTAACCCTGTTTGCCTCAGTTTCCTCATCTGTAAAATGATCTGGAGAAGGAAATGGCAAACCATGCCAGTGTCTCTGCCAAGAAAATCCTAAATGAGGTCATGAACAGCCAGAGGCCTAAATGACTGAAACTAAAAGACTGTAAACTTCAGAACTTGGGCTACATGCTAAAATGCCTTTCTAAGAGGTAGGTAGGACACGCAAGCTATTGGCATTGTCTTCAAGAACCCATTTGCCTATGTGCAGGGAAATGTACACAAAGTTCCCGATTTCTGAATGCTCTACTTTCAAACAACAAAACATCAGTTCCAAAGTCTTATACTACCATAGAAACAGCTGTTTTTCTCTTTAGCTCAGAACACCTGTTTGGGAACAGCATGAGAAGATCGGGGCACCCCAGAGCACAAAGCTTCTGAGTAGTTGGGAACTGAATGACTTGAGGAGATGTAGATGTATTAAGGTAAAAAGTTTCAAGTATGATCACAAGTATCTGATTCTTTCAAAGAGGCTGGCTTCCCTCTTCCACAATACTGAAGGAGCTGACACCGAGGAGATGAAAGGTATGATGAGTCCCCCCAAGTGGAAATTCAAATTACATATTTTCATAGAATCAGTTTTATAAATTATATCTGAAATAATATTCATAATAAAAGTAGAATTTACATAGAGGTTTAAGGTTTGCTAAGTGCAATACAGATATAGCTCTTGTCATCCTTACAATAATCCTGTAAGGTAGGTGTTGTTATTATTTCTGTTTTAAAGATGAGGAATCTAGAGCACCCAAGGTCAAAGGCTAGTAACTAGCACCTGAAGCCATATTTGAACTCAAGTCTTCCTCTTATCCACTGCCCCAACAGCATTACACTTCAGGTCCACTATGAATCAGAGGCTTCAGTAGGTTGACTTTTGCACCTAACAATTATCAAAACATTCTTAAAAGGGGAAAATTAATTTCAAACAATCTAACTATACATGAACTTTTTGGAAGATGATATATTTTAGGAATAAATTATGCAAAATATTAAATTAGGAAATGCCTATAATTAAGAAACATGATTGCGTCAATGAAAAGTTACTGAAAATGCAATGAAAATTTGCCAGTGACAACACAACTATTCTACTTCTATGGTTGTATCCTGAACATCAATGAAACAAAGAACTGGGCACAAAGAAGTTAATTAACCTGTAAAAAAAAAAATCACTGAAAACCTAAAAGGTTATGAAAAAACATTTCATCAATGTTACCTTTCACTGAGAAATAGAGTATGTGTGAAAAATGCAGTTTAATATAGTATGATTTCTGATTTTATAGAAAGTGGGGCATGACTACTGACTCCAATTCCATATTTGTTCAAAGGTCTATGAATATTTAAACAGTTCTATATTATCAAGTAAGAGTATACTATTAAAAGTCATTATAATTTAAAGTATTATTCTGTATTTGTTGTGGTTCAGTTACTTAAGTCCTATCTGCCTCTCCATTTGGGGTTTTCTTGGCAAAGATACTGGGGTGGTTTGCCATTTCCTTTCTAGTTCATTTTACAGATGAGGAAAATGAAGTTGTGTCTTCCCACTTTGAACTCTGTGCTCTATCTACTGTGCCACATAACTGCCCTATTGTTATGCATATTATCTGTAAACAGACTGGCAAAGCATTCCTTCCCAAGAGACCAAAGTAATAATATATAAAATAATTCTATCTACTTTTTTCTTTTATATTTTATAAACCAAATATACACATGACCTAGCATTCCCTTTTTTAACCTTTTAAAAAATATTTATTTTTGCTCTCTCTCCCACCCACCCCCACACATGGCAAGCAATCTGATTCAGATTTTACTTGTGCAATCAGGTAAAACATTTTCCCTTATTAATACTCTTGTGGAAGGAAACTTGAACGAAAAGAAAATTAAGAAATTGAAAAAAAATTGCTTTGGTCTGGATTCAACTTCCAATCAGTTCTTTCTCTGGAAGCAGATGACATTTTTTATTTTGGGTCCTTTGGGACTGTTTTAGATTATTGTATTGCTGAGAATAGCCAAATAATTCACAATTGTTTATCTTACAATATTATTATCACTGTGTACAATGTTCTTCTGGTTCTGCTTACTTCACTTTAAGTCTTTCCTTTCTAAGTTCCTCTAAGCTTCTCCAGG